>NW_019945711.1:76397-91453 GCF_002910315.2 Salvelinus sp. IW2-2015 | reverse complement strand
TAAAGGGGTCATGAACAGGGATCAGACATTATTGCGATGACCTTGGTGTGTGGGGGTGTGTTACCTGGTGTGTGTTGTACTGGTGTGTGTGTGTGTGTGTGTGTGTGTTGTGTGGGTGTGTGTGTGTGTGTGTGTGTGTGTGTGTGTGTGTGTTGTGTGTGTGTGGGTGTGTTCACCTGGTGTGTGTTGTACCTGCTGTGTGTGTGTGTGTGTGTGTGTGTGTGTGTGTGGTGTGTGTGTGTGTTGTGTGTGTGTGTGTTGTGTGTGTGTGTGGTGTGTGTGTGTGTTGTGTGTGTGTGTGTGTTACCTGGTGTGTGTTGTATGGATAGTGTGTGTGTGGTGTGTTTAAGGGGAGTTTGGATCTGCAAAAAAAACACGTGACCATTTGTACACTACCCACACGTAGTCTTGTGTGAAACAGGACAACTATAACCCGACATACAGTGGGTGTGTGTGTGTATATATATATATATACACACACACACACACACACTACATGACCAAAAGTATGTGGACACCTGCTCGTCGAACATCTCGTTCCAAAATCATAGGCATTAATATGTGACTACCTCATGAAGCTGGTTGAGAGAATGCCAAGAGTGTGCAAAGCTGTCATCAAGGCAAAGGGTGGCTACTTTGATGAATCTCAAATATAAAATATATTTTGATATGTTTTAACAGTTTATTTGGTTACTACATGATTCCATATGTGTTATTTCATAGTTTTGATGTCTTCACTTTTATTCTACAATGTAGAAAATAGCCAAACAATTTGGGAAAAACCCTTGAATGAGTAGATGTGTCCAATAACTTTTGACCTGGTTACTGCACCTCATACTTTGTGCTTTGTTAAGTGTTGCGCTATGTAAGTATCATGTTCCCCGTCTGTCTTTTTGTGTTTACGACAGAACGGCAGTATAATGGAGGGCCTGGTACTGTGGAAGAACAACGTGGATAAGAGGTTCGAGGGAGTAGAGGATTGTATGATCTGTTTCTCCGTTATTCATGGATCCAACTACTCTCTGCCCAAGAAGGCCTGCCGCACCTGCAAGAAAAAGTTCCACTCTGCCTGTCTGGTGAGAGACGGATATTCACACAGCACACACACACACACACACACACACACACACACACACACAACACAACACAACACAACACAACACAACACACACACGTGTGCGCAAACTGCAATACAAGAGAACACACTCAGAGGCATATAGGTTATCACACACACACACACACTTTGGGCTGTTGTGGGGACCGTATTATCATCACACCGGCGGTCACGAGTCATAAAGACAGTCAAATTCCAAGTGACCGTTTAGTCACGGTAATTAGGCTTCTCCAAGCTCTGATGCTGCTGATGGTCATTAGAAACCCACCAAAGTTGCTAACTGCCTGGTACTCAGCACTCTATTGTCCCTCTAATCACTCTGACATCAGTGCAAATGTATTCGGGAAATCGAATCATACACTTCATGAGACCCCATGAGCTCGTGTTGCTCAAACAGAGTGATGGCCTCTACTAAAAAGAGGAGGATCTCATCAGCTTTCTATGGGCTAGGCTTGCTATATTTATTTCTCAACTTTCCTGGTATTAAGCACATTGCTCGTATTTACAACAGGAGTAAGTCGCTCTGGATAAGAGCGTCTGCTAAATGACTAAAATGTAATGTAAAATGAGTATAGCCTACCTGGCTGGCATGAAAATAAACCACAGGTAAAAGCGTCCCCTATGTAAGGGCATAGATGACATGTATTTTTCCCGTTGCCCCTGTTTCGATACAGGTGCATGATAATGGTCCATTCTAAATGAAAACATATTTGACACATATATTATTTAGTAAATGTAAATTAAATCAAGAATAGTATGATAGGTGACAATATTAGCCTATCACTTGTGAATTATATATTAATCACTTGTGAATGATGCCCAGCATAAGGAACAAATCCTTTTTTTGGGGGTGAAACTTGTTCGCATCAGTCACACACCTCATGTAGCCTAGCCCATACTACCCTACCAAGCAACAAGGCAGTAACTGCTCATAGCGTGGAACTGAGAAAAAATTGGCTTTTTATTTACCTTGGTTTCACAGTAACTTTATCCAGTTACTGCTAACATGACCCCCATTTTCTCCAAAACACAATAGAGGCAGGATACTTGTCCACGTGATTAAGCATGTATTTAATGAAGCAAGTGAGCAGCAGTTTCTGCCTTTTTGCTTAGTAGGGTAGTATAGGCCAATATGTTTTAATTAGGTTTGTATCACAACTAACGTTGGCCAAATAACCTTAAAATGAAGCACATTAATCCGCTTTACAAGGGGTGTAGAGCCTAACTGGCATATATAAGCAATGCGTGAGTTTCAACATTTGGGGAAGGTCATTTTCACCATAAAAATGCCCATTTATAATAAAAGCATTACATGCATAATCACATTTGCGGTCACTTTTGATAATGGTGTTTTAACGCTAATCAAACATTCGTGCTTATATCCTACTATCATGTGCGCATCGCTGCGCTTATAATGTGAATAAATAGTATAACAGTTTATCAACATTTTAAGCTAAACGTTCTGATCTGTTGTCAGTCACATTGCATAAAAAAGCTTTATAGTGGTTGTATTAATTTGGGATCTATCGCATCCCACAACTGTCCCAGACTATGTTTGGAATATTTATTTATCGTGCAGAATAGGTCGACTTTTGTATTATTGACATAGGCTAGTGAGTTTGTTGTTCGTTAGGCCTGATCATCTTATTGGATGATAGGCTAGTGAGTTTGTTGTTCGTTAGGCCTGATCATCTTGTTGGATGAGAGGCTAGTGAGTGTTGTTGTTCGTTAGGCCTGATCACTTGTTGATGAGAGGCTAGTGAGTTTGCTTGTTCGTTAGGCTACTCATCTTGTTGGATGATAGGCTAGTGAGTTTGCTGTTCGTTAGGCCTACTGCATCTTGTTGGATGATAGGCTAGTGAGTTTGCTGTTCGTTAGGCCTACTCATCTTGTTGGATGAGAGGCTAGTGAGTTTGCTGTTCGTTAGGCCTGATCACCCTTGTTGGATGAGAGGCTAGTGAGTTTGTTGTTCGTATAGGCCTGATCACCTTGTTGGATGAGAGCTAGTGAGTTTGTTGTTCGTTAGGCCTGATCACCTTGTTGGATGAGAGGCTAGTGAGTTTGTTGTTCGTTAGGCCTGATCATCTTGTTGGCTGACGAAAAGTTAAAAGGAGGACAGTTCTTCGAATATCTTCAATATGCACCTCGGATTTGGCCAAGGACGAGCGCAGTTGTGTCCCCCGATTCGTCTGTCTTCACTTGTAGCCTGTGAGAAAGAACTGATCATGTGACGGAGAGCCGTGTGAGTGAAAGACGCTTCGGACAACGCAGTACTCCCGGCCGCAAAAAGGAATGGATTTTCTTTTAGGGTGCATTACGGCCACAAAGGGAATGCCGCCGTGAAATTCGAGGAATTTTCATTTTATTCAGCTTTGTTCAATTGTATTCTTCATAAAATAATGCCACGGAATTGTAAGCAAATCTTGTCTGCTAAATTAACAGCCATATGGCATAGCCAGATCAGGAACTAACATCAGGACAACTGAGTATCCTATTCTGTTCTTCTGAAATACACTACATTTTCTTTATATCATGTTTCTTTAGACCTGTCGAAAATAAATAATGGATTTATTAGTATTTTTAACGTGGCTTGTTGTCTATATGTGGAAGCCAGGAGATGCAAAATGTGTTTATGTTAAATAACGGTCAATTACCGTGAGACCGACCTGTTATTTGCTTGACAATCACCGGCTGACAACAGTTTGTGACCGCCACAGCCTTACTCATTATCATGTTACTCATGCTGTCTCTCTCTTCTCCTCTCCTTTACAGTACAAGTGGTTTACCTCTAGCAACAAGTCCACCTGCCCTCTGTGTAGAGAGACCTTCTTCTAGAAACAAGTCCACCTGCCCCCTGTAGAGACCTTCAAGCAACAAGTCCACCTGCCCCCTGTAGAGACCTTCAAGCAACAAGTCCACCTGCCCCCTCTGTAGAGAGATCTAATCGGAACTACGTTACCATGGATACACAGCGTCACTGTTCCGTTGCTATGGATGCACAGAGACAGTTTGGTTGTATATTTGTACGTATCTCTCTCCACAACCTTTTATAGATCAATGCTTCTCAATTGTTCTTTTCCTCGGGACCCAAATTGAACCAGGTTTTCTGTCGCGATCCAATATTCACATTTTGATTTTTGTTGTTGTTGTTGCCAAAATGCAATTTGGATTTTTTTTTTAAATACTATTTTTTGACAGTAAATGTAGCAATTATATTAGACATGGGGAACAATATTCCCATTTTTTTTTTTTTTTTTTCATTAATTCCATATTGCTCACAATCTTGATGAAGAATATTGGCAAGCTCACACAATCTGCTAAATCACACTGCTAATAGCTTTATATGGGAAAATAGTGTGATTGAAGAAAAATGTAATTTTTCTGAGAATTAAAATGATTTAAATGTAGGCTAAGGATAATCTTTTACGTACATTCTACCTGGTGTTAGTTGTTTCAGTTCAGACTAGTATCTCAAAAACAACAAAAAAATATATAAAAATGTATTTCACTCAGACACCCGCGACCCATTCAAAACCTTTGGGCTACGACCCACCGGTTGGCAACCACTGCTTTAGAAGCTCTGTTGACAGCGGTTGTAACTCGAGGTCAAAGTTGAGGAGTAAAGATATATTTTAGAAGTACTAAATGTTTTACGTCCAGTAGCCAATGAGGAGCCAGGAATCGGATCAGCGCCGGGTGATGACATCAGAGCAGGACGACAGATGGGTTGAGTCTCCTCCCCCCCCGAATAGATTTCTGACGCATGCCAGATCTCACAACGTCCGGGATATGTGTTTAACCACATCACATGTTATAGCAATCTGATGCCCCGACTGCACAGTCGATGACGTGGCACGCAACCATTGGTTGATGCAACGCGCACGCTTCTAGTCGGGCAGGAACTCGACCAGAATGTTCCGTCTGAAGGATGCAATCAATTCACTTGGTCATCTGGTGTGATTGGCACAGAGCAGTGATGTTATATATATACAGACTGATGAACACAAAGTGGATTCATTTGAGATAAATAAAGAGGATTTATATATCAGGAACTTGAATCTCTATAGTGATGATGACAAAGATAGTATTACTTGATTGTATTTTAACACACAGTATAATAACAGAGAGAGAGAGAGAGATAACTATAGCCTGGTCCCGGATCTGTTTGTGCTCTTGCAAACTCCATTGCTCATTGTCAAGCCAAAACATGACAGATTTACAAGGAGTCGGCATGACAACGCCAACAGACTTGGCAGCACGACAGCGCAGACTGGCACACGGGATAGTGGATCTGCTCTTTATTCTAGCCTTGTTGTTGTGGTTCAGCGTGAACGATGTCTATTCCTTTGTCTGCCATTCCTCTGTGTCTGTCTGGTTGTAATCTGACTGTTCTTGCGGTGTTGAAATGATACGTCATTAGCCCAGTAAAAAACAGACAACTCTTGCTCTGCGTGTGTCTCTGTATCCGTCTTCTCCAGCTGTTTTTCCCCCCTTGACACAAAGCACATATTTTGACTACTTTCCCAGCAAGTTAGACACAAACTTAGTGTATGTATCTGCTTATTAGAACTGATATGTTACAGATACAGCTGTTTTAGTAACCCTGACAACCAGAGTACAGCTGTTTTAGTAAAACAGTAAAAATAATAAATAAAATAAAATTGTGTAACTGTATCTCCTACATAAAAAGATGACACTAGTGTTTGAATTTGACTGGCTCAACCAAATGAACATATTTTACCCAACAGCTTATTACGCGTACATGCATATAAGGATAGATATATTTTAAATTTATTTATGCTTTATTTAACTAGGGCAAGTCAGTTAAGAAACAATTCTATTACAATGAGGCTAACCCGGGCCAACCGAACGCTCTGGGCGCATTGTGCGGCGACGCCCTAGCGGGAACTACATCACGGCCGGATGTGAACAGCTGGTTCAAACCAGGACTGTAGTGGACAGCTTAAACAGGCAGGATTGACGCTGCCTTAGGGGATGTCGCACAAGGCGGTTACTAAGAAAGCTGTAACTTTCGGCTGGGACGATCGCGGATGGTCCGATGTTTGTGGGTTAGGCATTCTGCGAGTTGAAACCGACGGGTTAAGCGGTTAATCATCAACGCAGATACACGTGGTTTGACAGGGTTAAACTATAACAAACAATAATGCTGTTTTACGTGGTAGACAGGTAATTTTTATATTTAAAAAGCTGTATTCGCTAGATGTGTTTGAACACTAGGTTATTAAATATCAAGCATTATTTATCACTGTGTTGACGGGGTCAATGACCAGTCTGAGTATACTTGGTTTGATCAGGGTGTTAATTCTAAAACAGACTGTACCTGCTGGTTGACGCGGTTTCTAACAAATAGGCTGTACTACTGGTTTGACAGGGGTACTAAAACAAGCTGGACTCATCTGTGTTGACAGGCGTCACTATAAACATGTCGTACGTTAGCTTCTGGTATGACAAGGACGCTTAATTAAAAACAGTCATTGTATACCTCTGGTTGATATCAGGGTTTTATAAACTGTTTTTAAACCATGCTTGATATTGAACAGGAGATACACTAATCTGTTTACTTCTCGGTTCGCACAAGCGTTATCCAACAGTGTAACCTTGCTGACTATAATGTAGTTAAGTAAACAGCCTGTACCCTCTGGTTGTCAGGGTTATATCTCCAACAGTGTACATCTGAGTGGTGACTCAGGCAGTTATAAAAAGCTAGATACTGGTGTTTGACCAAGGAGTTCTACTATAGACAGTCCTTGTTATTCTGAGATGACAGACGGTCGCGTAAAACGAGGCCAAGATATAGTGTCTGGGTTCGTCGAGTGTAATAAAACTCAGTGTTGTACTTTTTGCTGTGATTGCGGACAGGGTTCCCAAATTAAAAAGTCTGTACGTCCTTGGTTAAACGAGAGTTACATACGAGAAAAACGTCTTGTAGCTAACATCGGTTAGTTTTCAGTGGTTTGCGATAAAAAACGCAGTCATGTACTTTGGTTGTGACAGGTGTCTGGTACAAACAGCAGTGTACTTCATGTCTGGTTGAACGGTGGTGGTTATAAGACAGCCTGTACTCTCTGTGCGCTACGCTGAGAGGATCTGCAAAAGCAAGCTGCTAATGGGCTGTATAGGTAGGGTTGTTTAAGAGATCCAGAACATGTACTTAGCTTGGATGAAGAGGATAATAAAACAGAGTACTCTGGCTTGTCATGTCGGTTATAAAACATGCCGTCTTCTGTGTTTTGGACAAAGGGTTAACAAACGACATGCCTACGTGGCTGGTGACTAGGGTTTTGGCTGTAGATAAACGAGCTGTATCTGGTTGACAGGGTTTAAGATTTCAGTTAAAGTCAGTCCTGTACTGTTGTCTATGACAGAGGCTATCACTGAATAATACAGCTTCGATACACAGCTGTTAGGTTATGTACAGGGCTTTACAAAAGCAGTGCCGTAAACTGTTTGGAGTGACGGGTTTCTACTACAAGTTAAGTCGGAATACTTCTGGCTGTGTGTTGGTTAGGTACGGGTACTAAAAGCTCAGTACATTTGGTTGTCAGGGTAATACTCATAACTATGTTAGTATAATTCTGGTTTGACATGTGTAAATAAATAAACATAGTGGGTATAGGCTTGCTGTTAGAGTTTGCACGGAGGTCACTATAAGACGGGACTGTACAATAATGGATTGCACAGGAGTTGGTATAATTAATATGTTCGAGTTATCTATCCTTTTGACTCAGCGTTGCATGCAATGTCTAAAAAACTAGTGTTTCTTCTAGTTGCAGTGAGTTACTAAATGTGAAGAGTGTAAATGTCGGGCGTTTATGGATAGACGAGGCTTCAACTTCACAGAAAAAGCTGATAACTTCATAGGATTTGACAGGGTATCGTATAGCACACGATCTAGATGATAGATCTTCTGGTTAGCATGGCATGATAAAAACAGCTGTATGTTGACAGGGTTCTTAAAAATGCGGCTGGTTATCCCATCTTGTTGAAGGTTCAAAAAACCACGCTGTACTCTGTTTCGAACTAGGGTGCATATAAACAGCTCGTCTTGACAGTCACTAACACTGTACGTTGTTGATACGCAGGTGTCTAACTTAAACAAGCTGTACTCTGGTGGACAGGGTCACTAAAACCAGCTGTACTCTGGTTGACAGAGCTCATTACTAAAACAGCTTATACTCCTGGGTCTGGTACGGGTACTAAAAAGCTGTACTCTGGTTGACAGGTTCCTAAACAGCTGTCTCTGGGTTGACAGGGTTACTAACAACAATGTCTGTACGTCACTAAACCTAGACGTCTGGCTGACAGGGTTACTAAAATCACGTCATGGGTTGAGGTTATGAAAGCCTGACTGCGGTAGTCGACTAAAACGCTGTACTCTGGTTGCAGGGTCCTACCTAAAAACATGTACTAGTATCCATCTGGCTTCAGGATTGCAGTGTTACTCTGACAGATACTAAAGACAGCTGCCTCTGGACTGAGTACTACTGCGTACTTCTGGTTGATCACGGTCTAAACGTACTCTGCATACTAAACACGCTGTAGACGTTCTTGGTTGTCAGGGTACTAAAACAGGCTGTATCTGGTTGACAGGTCACTAAAACAGCTGTACTCTGGTTGTCAGGGTTACTAAAACACTGTTCTGTAACATATCAGTTCTAATAAGCAATACAATACACTAAGTTGTGTCTAACTGCTGCGGAAAGTAGTCAAAATAGTGTCGCTTGTGTTCAAGGGGAAACAGCTGAGAAGACGATACAGAGACACACGCAGAGCAAGAGTTGTCCTGTTTTTTACTGGCTAATGACGTATCATTTCAACACCGCAAGAACAGTCAGATTACACGACAGACACAGCAGGGAAGCAGACAAAGGTAGATGCACACATTCACGCTGAACACAACACAGGTCAGACTATAAAAGAGCAGACCAACTAATCCACTGTGCTGCATCTGCGCTGTCGTGCTGCCAAGTCTGTTGGCTTGTCATGCGACTCCTTGTAATCTGTCATGTTTTGGCTTGACAATGAGCAATGGAGTTTGCAAGAGACAAACAGATCGGACCAGCTATAGTTATCTCTCCTCTCTCTGTTATATTACTGTGTGTAAAATACAATCAATAATACTATCTTTGCATCATCACTATAGAGATTCAAGTTCCTGAATATAAAGTCCTCTTTATTATTCACATGAATCCACTTTGTGTCATCAGTCTGTTATATATAACATACGTTTTTTTTTTTTCCATTTTTTTATCTAGATGTCCATTAGTCCTGGTACCTTCACCCATTCTAGAGTCTAGCTGGTTACTTTTCTCTCCTAGATGTTCCAATAGCTGGTATTCCTCTAGGGTCAGTAGGGGTACTGTGCAATCACACCAGATGACCAAGTTGAATTTGATTGCATCCTTTCGAGGGAATCATACTCCGCGTCAGAAGTTCCCTGCCGTCGACTAGAAGGTAGGACGTGATTATGTCTGTACTATCAACAATGGTTGCGTGCTACGCACCATCCGTACGTGCACTAGAGTCGGGGCATCAGATCCTGCGTAAATACTCGACTGATGTGCGTCTCAATCAATACGAGCTACTAATGACCGCGCTACGGTTGTGTTAATTGGCTATGCGTCAGAATCTCTATTCGGCTGCGGACGAGGGCAGGAGCACTACTACCCACTTAGATGTCGCGTCACTAGTGCTCTGGTACTGTCTACCGGCGTGATTCACCGACATTTCCTGGTCGTCATGTCGTGCAGCCTGATCATGTGTAGCCTGGCATCCTTGTACTCTAAATATTCTTTTTATCTCACTTTGACCTCGAGTTACAACCGCTGTAACAGAGCTTCTCAAGCTTGTGGCGCAACCTGGTTGCTGATGTAGAGTCATAGGCTGGTATCTTCACCCATCTAGAGCTCATAGCTGGTGGGGTACTGCCTGGCAGTATGTGATAGCTGCTGGCTATTCTCATCTAGTTGGTCTATAGCTGGTATTTCGATTTGTGTGTTCTTATTGAGATGGTTATCATAATTACTGGATACAACTAACCCGTGGAGAGCAGAAATGGTTAATTTACAATAGATCTTATCTTAGTCTTAATTACTGAAATGTATTAAAATAGCTAGTTTCAATGTTACTAGAATAAATAGACAACGTTTTTCGCTGCTGTTATTAGAAAGCCATACATCCTACTGTGTGGAGTTGTGTTGAAATCGCACTAGTATAAATAAAATTAATGACGCTCTGTAATTGAGCTCAGTGATTTGTTATGTGCTAGTGACTGTTGGTGGTTTGGAGAGCGGTCTTGCAGTGACTAGAATAATGTAATGCTTCATCAAGCATAGATGTTGCAACTAGCATTAATAGAAGGGTTTTACAATGCCCAGTGAGAAAAACAGATAGAAGAAAAAGAGAATCGGTGCGATATAGTAATATCACCCTTGTTCATATATTATTATATGAAATAATGCTATATAGGCGAACATCTCTACCATACGTCACACAGTCTAAGTGTACTGGAAAGAGAAATCACATTGGCTCATAGTTTTCCAGTGGTCATCATACCATAATCGTGGAGGACCAAATACTCAATATATAAATTCGCCATTGCAAAATCATTTATCTCTGGTCTAATGGCGAACAGCAAATAAACTCTGAGAAATTCATTAGCATTGAGTTCGAAGCGCAATAGCATTGAAGGAAGCAATTTGTTCTTAGAATGAGGGGACGTGAGTTGGTTTACCTATTTACTATATCACGATGATGTGGATGCTGGTTTCGTTTTGATGGATATACCCGAGAGGCATATCTGTCTACTGTGATACCTACAAATAGAGGATAAGGAAGAAAAGTGACAGCTCGTGTATCATCGCAGATCACAGTGTTCGATAGATCTCACAGAGGGGCAGCAGGTGGATTTTGTGGGTTCTACAGGGGGCAGGTGGACTTGTTGGCTTGCAAGGATCTCATAAGGAGGGCACGCGCAAATGGCACTCTCGTTTACTAGAAGCAACACGACATCACTACTCTAACACAGAGGGCGGTGGACTTGCGATCCTGCAGGTAGTCTATATGGTAAATCCGCATCACCTATAGTTGAAACTAGTACTCAGCGGAATGCGAATGATGGAGAGAGGCAGAGTGCTCCAATAAGGTTACTAATTGTAATTCAACACTAAGGGGGTGATACCGCGATAGGTAGGGCTTGCGTCACATTGAGAGCATTGTGCTACAGGTGCTTGTTACAAATAGAGATGAGCAGTGGTCTCGTGGCAGCTAAATATTAGTTGCTCGTTTCTTTGTGAAACTCGATGTAACACAGGGTTTTGCTCTCATCTCTGTGACGAGCTCCATATAATGGGGGGGAAAAACCAGTTACAGTATAAACAGACCTAACAGGATAGGAGTAGATATCATTATTTGATCATTTTTCGATACACAGAGTTAAAAAAGAAAAAGTAGGTACTTTGAGAAAGGAATATAGTAGTCAAGTATCTAAGTTTTACAGGGAAGGAACAGGGTAGGATAGCATCTATGTTTTGATATGAGAGATGGACTAGATACTGAGTGTTGTGCTTAATAGTAGACCATATGGTTGTTATTATGCAGACAATAGCACTATTAGATGTACGTTACCAATATCATGTGGTCATTTTTGAATAGAACTTGAAACATTATTTCGAATAAGTATAAAAGTAGGGGGGGGGGTGGGAGGGGGGGGATGTCGGGCTCGAGTTTCCGGGCGCATTCGGTGGCGTGCAGCTGGAGAATAATTTGCCTTTGCGGGCCGGGGAGTATGCGGGGGGGGGGGGGTGGGGGGGGGCGGTGGGGCGTTTTGTGTTCCGCTATAAATATATTGTCGATATTTTTCTAACTCACACGGCTCTGTAATGATCAGTTTCTTTCTCCACGGCTACAAGTGAGACGCGAATCGGGGGAATATATAATGGGGCGTGGACAGTGGCTTGGCCATCAGTGCTTCGGGGATAGTATCGTGTATACGAAGAAGACTATGCTTAAGTAATATGTTATATATCTTTTCTGTTATCTCAGAAGTAGTGTATTGGCAGGCAGTAAGAGACAATTCAGACACATTAGTTGCTTGCCAGCTCCAACAAGGTCATCAGCAGTAGCTGTTCGTGACAAGACTACGCTTGGAGACGCCTCATCTGAGGACTAAGGTGTCAGGCATAAGAAAATGAGAACGCACTACCTCATCAAGCTATGTATCGAACTCATGAGCGCAATATGAACAATTAATAGCTCTCGAGTGAGGCCAACGAAATGTGCAGCTCGGATACGGTTACACAGAGAGAACTGAAAGTTATAGCAACAACATTCATTCTGTCATCGTGGAAGAGCTGCTTTTACAGCAGACGGACTCATCTGACACATCATTAACCATAGAGGACAATCCGTGTGTGTTGTGTGTGTGTGTCCTCAGAGAGAGAGAGAGATGTATTCAGAAAGTGTGTGTGTGGTGAGAGTGAGAGAAAGAAAGAAAGAGTGTGTGTGAGCGAGAGCCAGTCAGAAGTGAACACATTTTCTCATTGTGATTATCCTCAACTCATCTTCTACTACTAATTTGATCATAGATAAGACTATGGAGACTACTGGAAAATAACTAGACTCATTAGAACTAACTAGAACTAACTAAACCAACTAAAAAACGAACTAGAAAAGACAATGATTCTGTCCTCTTGTTGCGGAGGGTTACTAAACAGCTGTACTGCTGGTGTGCGAGGGTACTAAAACAGCAGTACTCTGTTTGACAGGGTCACTAAAACAGCTGTACTCTGGTTGACAGGGTTACTAAAACAGCATACTCTGGTTGACAGGGTTACTAAAACAGCTGTACTCTGGTTGACAGGGTCACTAAAACAGCTGTACTCTGGTTGACAGGGTTACTAAAACAGCTTACTCTGGTTGTCAGGGTCACTAAAACAGCAGTATTGTTGACAGGGTTACTAAAACAGCTGTACTTGGTTGACAGGGTCACTAAAACAAGCTGTACTCTGGTGTCAGGGTTACTAAACAGCTGTAACTCTGGTTGACAGGGTTTACTAAAAAGCAGTATCCTGGTTGACAGGGTCACTAAAACAGCTGTATCGGTTGACAGGGTTACTAACAGCTGTACTCGGTTGACAGGGTTATAAAACACAGCTGTACTCTGGTTGACAGGGTTACTAAAACAGCTGTACTCTGGTTGACAGGGTTCTAAAACAGCTGTACTCTGGTTGACAGGGTTCTAAAACAGCAGTACTCTGGTTGACAGGGTCACTAAAACAGCTGTTCTGGTTGACACAGGGTTACTAAAACAGCTGTATCTGGTTGACAGGTTTAAAAACAGCTGTACTCTGGTTGACAGGGTCACTAAAAGCTGTACTCTGGTTGACAGGGTACTAAAACAGCTGTACTCTGGTTGACAGGGTTACTAAAACAGCTGTTACTCTGGTTGACAGGGTACTAAAACCTGTATCGATTGAACGGGTTCAAACAGCTGTATTGAGTTGGACAGGTTACTACAACAGCTTGTACTCTGGTTGACAGGGTTTAAAACAGCTGTACTCTGGTTGTCAGCGTTACTAAAACAGCTGTACTCTGGTTGACAGAGTTAACTAAAACAGTGTACTCTGGTTGACAGGTTACTAAAAGCGTACTCTGGTTGACAGGTCAATAAGCGTCTTCGGTGACAAGGGTTACTAAAAAAGCTGACTCTGGTTGACAGGGTTACTAAAACAGCTTATCTGGTTGACAGGGTTACTAAAACAGCTGTACTCTGGTTGTCAGGGTTACTAAACAGCTGTACTCTGGTTGACAGGGTCAAACCTGTCTGACCCAGGACTAAAACATGCTGTCTCTGGTTGACCAGGGTTACTAAAACAGCTGTACTGGTTGAGGGTACTAAAAAGCTGTACTCTGGTTGACAGGGTACTAAAACAGCTGTATCTGGTTGACAGGGTCCCTAAAACGCTGTACTCTGGTTGACAGGGTACTAAAACAGCTGTAATCTCGGTTGCAGGTTATAAACCTGACTCTGACGGGTTACTAAAACAGCTGTACTTGGTTGACAGGGTCACTAAAACAGCTGTACTCTGGTTGACAGGGTTACTAAAAACAGCTTGTATCTCTGGTTGACAGGGTTACTAAAACAGCTGTACTTCTGGTTGCTCAGGGTTACTAAAACAGCTGTACTGGAGACAGGGTTACTAAAACAGCTGTACTCTGGTTGAACAGGGTTACATAAAACAGCTGTACTCTGGTTGAACGGGTTCACTAAACAGCTGTACTCTGGTTGACCAGGTTAACTAAAACAGCTGTACTCTGGTTGACAAGTCACAAACAGCTGTATCTGGTTGACAGGTTACTAAACAGCTGTACTCTGGTTGAAAGGTACTAAAAAGCTGTACTCTGGTTGACAGGGTCCTAAAAAGCTGTACTCTGGTTGACAGGGTTCACTAAAACAGCTGTACTCTGTTGACAGGGTCACTAAAACAGCTGTACTCTGGTTTAACAGGGTTCACTAAAAACAGCTGTACTCTGGTTGACAGGCTACATAAAACAGCTGTACTCTGGTGAGACAGGGTTCTAACAACCAGCTGTACTCTGGTTGCAGGGTACTAAAACAGCTGTACTCTGGTTGACAGGGTACTAAAACAGCTGTACTCTGTTGACAGGGTTACTACACCAGCTGTATCTGGTTGACATAAACCTTGGTTAGCTAACAGCTGTACTCTGGTTGACAGGGTTACTAAAACAGCTGTACTCTGTTGACAGGGTCAAACGCTGTACTTGGTTGAAGGTTACTAAAACAGCTGTACTCTGGTTGTCAGGCGTCTACTAAAACAGCTGTATACTCTGGTTGACAGGGTTACTAAAAACAGCTGTACTCTGTTGTCAGGGTTTTAAAAGCTGTACTCTGGTTGCAGGT
>NW_019945711.1:50850-76372 GCF_002910315.2 Salvelinus sp. IW2-2015 | reverse complement strand
AGTATCTGGTTGACAGGGTCACTAAAAAAGCTGTACTCTGGTTGACAGGGTCACTAAAACAGCTGTACTCTGGTTTTGAAGGGTTACTAAAACAGCTGTACTCTGGTTGACAGGGTCACTAAAAACACTGTACTCTGGTTGACAGGGTACACTAAAAACAGCTGTACTCTGGTTGTAGACAGCTGGTTACTAAAACAGCTGTACTCTGGTTGACAGGGGTCACTAAAACAGCTGTACTCGCTGATGACAGGGTTACTAAAACAGCTGTTACTCTGGTTGACAGGGTTACTAAAACAGCTGTACTCTGGTTGACAGGGTTACTAAAACAGCTGTACTCTGGTTGCAAGGTTTACTAAAACAGCTGTACTCTGGGTGACAGGTTACTAAAACAGCTGTACTCTGGGTTGACAGGTTACTAAAACAGCTGTACTCTGGTTGACAGAGGTTACTAAAACAGCTGTACTCTGGTTGACAGGGTCACTAAAACAGCTGTACTCTGGTTGACAGGGTTCTAAAACAGCTGTACTCTGTTGACAGGGGTTACCTAAAAACAGCTGTACTCTGGTTGACAGGGTTACTAAAACAGCTGTACTCTGGTTGACGGGGTTACTAAAACAGCGTTACTCTTGGTTGACAGGTTACTAAAACAGCTTGTTCTCTGGTTGCAGGGTTACTAAACAGCTGTACTCTGGTTGAACAGGGGTCACTAAAACAGCTGTTACTCTGGTTGCAGGGTTACTAAAACAGCTGTACTCTGTTGACAGGGTTACTAAAACAGCTGTATCTGGTTGACTACGGGTTACTAAACAGCTGTACTCTGGTTGACAGGGTTACCTGGTTGGGTCCTAAAACAGCATGTACTCTTGGTTGACAGGGTTACCTAAAACAGCTAGTACTTCTGGTTGACAGGGTTACTTAAACAGTGTACTCGGCTTACGTGGTTACTACGGTTGTACTTGGTTTTGCGTCTAAAACAGCTGTACTTTCGTGAAGTTCAAACACTGATGGTTGCGGGATAAAACAGCTGTACTCTGGGCTGTTTTAGTGACCCTGTCAACCAGAGTACTGCTGTTTTAGTAACCCTCGCAACCAGAGTACAGCTGTTTTAGTAACCCTCGCAACCAGAGGACAGAATCATTGTTTTTCTAGTTCGTTTTTTAGTTGGTTTAGTTAGTTCTAGTTAGTTCTAATGAGTCTAGTTAGTTTTCCAGTTAGTCTCCATAGTCTTATCTATGATCAAATTAGTAGTAGAAGATGCATGTTGAGGAATAATCACAATGAGAAAATGTGTTCACTTCTACTGGCTCTCGCTCACACACACTCTTTCTTTCTTTCTCTCACTCTCACACACACACACTTTCTGAATACATCTCTCTCTCTCTCTGAGACACACACACACACACACACGGATGTCCTCTATGGTTAATGATGTGTCAGATGAGTCCGTCTGCTGTAAAAGCAGCTCTTGCCAGCGATGAAGAATGAATGTTTCTCTCCTTTCGTTCAGCCGTGTACGAGGCGSCTGACAGTCGGCCTCCCGAGTTACTCAGTTCTTTAGGAGAAAACTTGGGGCGCCACTTTACCTCAGGAGAGCTCCCAACTGTCTGTCACAATAACCTGTGGAACGCACAAATGTTCGAATGTCTACTCTGCAAACACTGAAAAAGAAAATGCATATTATTACTGCTGGTAGTGACAAGACTTCCCGAAGGGCGAGAGCCCCTTCAGCCATTGAATATATATATATATATATATAGGGACAACCGACCGTACTTTTTGACAGTTTTCAAATGATAAAGGGCTTTCGATACATGGTACATTATGGATTCGTATACATAGCAAAACACTTATTTTGTCAGCCTTTTCAAAAAGTGCTGCGGTTGCTAAACTTTTGCACAAGTTTTTTCTCAAGATACTTTTTTTTTTTTTTTTAAGAGTCATACTCCTTCCTGTAGGCTGTTTTTTTTTAATGGTTTTCCCCCCATTATGGCTCTTACAGGAAACTAACCCTGGTTACCAGTTTCCAGGAAGAGACTAATTATTGTGCGACTGCTGGTGCCAAGTGGCTGGCTCATTGGCAGCCATCTTGGATCACCCCTCTGTGGTGTTAATTAGTCTGATGGAGACGTTTCCGTTGTCACAGTCGATCGCGAGTGTGTCATTATGGTATCATAAAGATGACCTGTGTGTGTGTGTGTGTGTGTGTGTGTGTGTGTGTGTGTGTGTGTTGGTTCTCCTATCCCTGTGGGGACCTGAAATCCCCGGAAGTCCACAAAAGGATATATGTAGTAAAACTAGGGAAATTCTCCCACGTCCCCATTGAGGACAAAGGCTCTTCTAAGCTTAGGGGTTAGGGTAAGGTGTTAGTGTTTTGAGTTAGGTGTATGGCTTAGAGAGAATAGGATTTTGAATGGAATTTAATTGTAGGTCCCCACGAGGATAGAAGACTGAAACTTGTGTGTGTGCCCCCGTCCTTGACTGTGTGTGTGTGTCCATAAGCCTTCATAATGAATTACAGTGTATTTACTGAGCGATCCCTCATCGCCTGGCATTGACCTTTTTAATGCCTATTGATCTATGCATACATATTTATACTGAGACCCTTCAACACACACACACACACAGCGTCAAGTCAAATTTTATTTACAGTGCATTTCACAACTCCACACAGAGGATTATGTGCTCGATTACACAGCGACGTCTGAATTACTGACTACTTTTCTACAGTCAATTAAGAAGTAGATGGATTTCTGTCTAGTGTACCAGGCTATGGACCCTAGATGGATACCAGGCTATGGACCCTAGATGGATACCAGGCTATGGACTCTAGAATGGGTGAAGTACCAAAGGCTATGGACTTCAGATGGGTGAAGTACCAGCTATGGACTCTAGATGGGTGAATAATACAGGCATGGTTATCTAAGATGGGTGAATCGGTGACTCAGATGGGACCGGCTATGGACTCTAGATGGGGTGAGGTACGAGGCTATGGACCCTAGAGATGGAATACAGGCTATGGACCTCAGTGGGTGAGGTACCGAAGGCCTATGGACTCTAGATGGTGAGGTACCAGGTTGATTAATGGGGACGGTAAGGCTATGGACGTAGTGGTGTGAGGTACCAGGCTATGGACTCTAGATGGGTGAGGTACCAGGCTATGGAACTCCTAGATGGGTGAAGTACCAGGCTATGGACTCCTAGATGTAATGTATGGCTGCCTGAGGTGATACCAGGTTGGACCATAAGATGGGTGAAATTACAGGCTATGGACCTAGATGGGGAAGTAACCAGGCTATGGACTCTAGATGGGTGAAGTACCAGGCTATGGACTCTAGATGGGTGAAGTACCAGGCTATGGACTCTAGATGGGTGAAGTACCAGGTTATGGACCCGAGATGGCAGCATGGTCACATGTAATGTCTACATATTATGATGTCCTGGGTGAGAACGTCTACATAGCCACGGTCTTCACATGTTACTGCCTTAACATTACATCTGAAGAGATTACATCTGAAGAGATTACATTGGATGTTTTTCCTATCGATCTACACAACCTACATTTTTAATTGAAAATTACTAAGAAATGTTTAAAAAATGGTGAATGTACACACAGCCAGAGTTCATACTTGGTAGAAGCACCTTTTGGCAGCGATTACAGCTGTGAATCATGTTGAATAAGATACTACTGACTCTACACCAAACTATCCCAGGGTTCGGTTTTCAAAAGACCGAAGCGTGTATTTCCTGTAACTTTGATCCTAACAAACTTCCCCAGTCCCTTGTCAGTGCAAAGCATACCCATAACATGATGCTGCCAACACAATACTTTACAAATGTTTCCAATGCTCTTATGCTCTTAAGCATTTAATGGGTCTAGCAAACAAAGTTTCAGCACACAGTGCCTTTTTCCAGGTCTGTTTTGACAGACAGTGGAATTAGTGCAGCCATTTGGAGAGGTGTGTCATAGTAATTAAGGCAATGAGGGATGGAAAAAGTGTTAAACTGTTTAAAAAAAAATATATATATGTTTTACAGCATGTCAAGCAAGATGCTGAGTACATGGGCCGATTAATTACATCATCTAATGTCATCATGATTAAATAAAATACATCATGTTAATAATTATCTAATTATTGTTGCATTTAATACCTTTTTGGGGTTTGATTTAATGTAATCTCTTCTTGTGGTTCAAGTGTAGAATGAACATAATCAACATGGGAAACATGACATGGGCTCCCGAGTGACGCAGCGCTCTAAGGCACTGCATCTCAGTGTCACTACAGTCCCTGGTTTGAATCCAGGCTGTATCACATCCGGCCGTGATTGGTAGTCCCGTAGGGCGGCGCACAATTGGCCCAGAGTCGTTCGGGTTTGGCCCGGGGGTTAGGCCGTCATTGTAAATAAGAATTTGTTCTTAACTGACTTGCCCTAGTTAAATAAAGCATAAATAAATTAAAATATATCTATCTATATGCATTGTAGGTTAATAAGCTGTGGGTAAAATATGTTCATTTGGTTGAGCTCAGTCAATATTCAAACCACTAGGTGTCAGTCTTTTTATGTAGGAGATACAGTTACACATTTTTATTTTATTTATTTATTTTACTGTTATTTTACCGTAATTTTACCAGGTAAGTTGACTGAGAACACGTTCTCATTTACAGCAGCGACCTGGGGAACAGTTACAGGGGAGAGGAGGGGGAATGAATGAGCCAATTGTAAACTGGGGATGATTAGGTGACCGTGATGGTATGAGGGACAGTTTGGGAATTTAGCCAGAACACCGGGGTTTACACCCCTACTCTCACAACAAGTGCCATGGGATCTTTAGTGACATCAGAGAGTCAGGATACCCGTTTAACATCCCATTCGAAAGACGGCACCCTTACACACAATAACTTGATGATATTAACATGATGTATTTTATTTTATCTAATGATGTTGACATTAGGTTATGTAATTAATTGGCCCATGTATTTAACATCTTGACATGCTGTGAAACATTTCGTTTAAAAAAAAACAGTTTAACACTTTTTCCATCCCTCATTGCCTTAATTACTATGACACACCTCTCCCACTGTGTTCAATGGCTGCACTAATTCCACTGTCTTCATAACCTCTGAAGACACAAGGAACTGTGTACTGAAATGTTGTTTGTTGTTTTCTAGACCCATTAAATGTTTGTGAAAAATAATCAGTGTGACTTTCTTACTTAAAAAAAAAAATGTTTTTTGTTTGTCAGGATCAAAACGAAATATTTAGGAAGCAAAGCCCAGGTAAGAAGTTATGGAAAACCCACCTCTGTCTTCTGAAAACCTAACCCTGGGATAGAGTTGTATTTTTCAGCCAGACAATAACATACATGTTCATGCTATTATAGACAGACACACAAAACGTAATGGCTTTCCAAGAGGTGTTGTGTTCCTGAGTGCTCTAGTCTCACTCCTAACTTCAATTTGCTTGAAAATCATAGATAAGATTTGAATATTGCTGTCCATCAATGATTCCCCGAACAAATTTACTGGGTTTGAACCATTTTGAGAAAAACAATGGCCATATGTTGCCTTACGAGTTGTGCAAAGTTGGTTAGAAAATTATTCACAGCTGTAATGGCTGCCAAAGTTGCTCCCACCAAGTATTAACTGGGGTGTGAAGACATATAGGCAATCAAGACATATAAAAAAATAAAATAAAAATCTTTCAGATCTTACTAACYCAGTTTAGAATGAGGTTAGTCCTGATCTAGCCTAGTTAGCATTCAGACCCAGTTGCAGGTGGCAGGACTTGTCCCAGTCACGCCCTTGCTCACTGTGCCTTAGGCTGCTACTCTGTTGTAGCAGACAGGTAGGTCGGTCTGAGGTACTCGCTGGTCAGGGAGAAACCACGCCAGACATTGAAGTTAAGATACTGTGTGTGTGATTCTAAAGAATATTATGTCAGAGAATAGATATAATACAGCAAGTAGAGCCAGAGAAGGAGAGACGGGTGAGAAGTGGGGGAGAGATGGGTGAGAAGTGGGGGGAGACGAGGCGAGAAAGACGGTGAGAAGTGGGGGAGAGACTGGTGAGAAAGTGGGGGAGAAGACCGAGGGGGAGAGACGGGTGAGAGTGGGGAGAGACGCAGGAGAAGTGGGCGGAGAGACGAGGGAGAAGTGGGGAAGAGCGGGTGAGAACGTGGGGGAGAGACGGGTGAGAAAAAGTGGGGGGAGAGATGAGCCCGGGAGAAGTTGGGGGAGAGACGGGTGAGTCAAGTGGGGGAGAGACGGGTTGAGAAGGTGGGGAGAGACGGGTGAGAAGTGGGGGGAGAGAGGGTGAGAAGTGGGGGAGAAGACGAGTGAGAAATGGGAGAAGACGGGTGAGAAGTGGGGGAGGAGACGGGTGAGCAGTGGGGAAGACGGGTGATGAAGTGGAGGAAGAGACGGGTGAAAAGTGGGGAGAGACGGGTGAGAAAGTGGGGGAGAGATGAAAGGGTGAGAAGTGGGGGAAAGATGAGGGTGAAAAGTGGGGGGATGAGAATAGGGTGAAAGTGGGGAGAGATAGGGTGGGGAAGTGGGGGAGAGACGGGTGAGAACAAGTGGGGAGAGACGGGTGAGAGTGGGGGAAAAGACGAGGAGAGAGACGGGAAGAAGTGGGGAGAGCACGAGGGAGAAAGTGGGGGAGAAGACGAGCGAGAAGTGGGGAAAGAGACGGGTGAGAAGTGGGGAGAGACCGGGTGAGAAGTGGGGGAGAGATGAGGGAGAAGTGGGGGGAGAGACGGTGAAAGTGGGGGAGAGACACGGGTGGAAGAATGGGGGAGGAGACGGGAGTGAGAAGTGGGGGAAGAGACCGGGTGAAAAAAGGAAAAAAAAAAAAAATGGGGAGAGACGAGTGAGAAGTGGCGCGAGAGACGGTGAGAAGTGGGGGAGAGACGGGTGGAGAAGTGGGGAAGAGACGGTGAGAAGTGGGCGAAGAGACGGTGATGAAGTGGGGGAGAGACGGGTGAGAAGTGGGGGAGAGATGAGGGTAAAGTGGGGGAGAGATAGGGTGAAGAAGTGGGGGGAGAGATGAGGGTGAGAAGTGGGAAGAAATGAGGGTGGGAAGTGGGGAGAAGACGGGATGAGAATGGGGGGAGAGACGGGTGAAGAAGTGGGGAGAGACGGGTGAGAAAGTGGGAGAGACGGTGACGAAGACGGGAGAAGTGACGGACGAGAGACCGAGGGAGAAAGTGGGGGAGAGACGAGGGAGAAGTGGGGAGAGACGAGGGAGAAGTGGGGAAAGTGGGGGGAGACGAGGGAGATGGGGGGGGAAGAGAGGGAGAATGGGGGGAGAGAACGAGGTGAGAAGTGGGGGAAGAGACGAGGGTTGAGACAGTGGAGAGGAGAGACGAGGGTGAGAAGTGGGGGAAAGACGAGGGTGAGAAAGTGGGGGAGAGCCACGAGGTGAGAAGTGGGAAGAGACGAGGGTGAGAAGTGGGGGGAGACGAGGGTGAGAGACGAGGGGGAGAGACGGGTGAGAAGTGGGGGGGAGAACGGGTGAGAAGAATGGGGGGAAAACGGGTGAGAAGTGGGGGGAGACGGGTGAGAAGTGGGGGGAGACGGGTGAGAAGTGGGGAGAGACGGTGAAAGTGGGGAGAGACGGGTGAAAGTGAGGGGAGAGACGGGTGAGAAGTGGGAGAGAACGGGTGAGAAGTGGGGGAGAGACGGGTGAGAAAAGTGGGGGGAGAGACGGGTGAGAAAGACGGGGAGAAGTGACGGAGAAGAGCAGGGAAGAATGGGAAGAAGAACGAGGGAGAAAGTGGGGGAGAGACGAGGGAGAAGTGGGGAAGTGGGGGGGAGACAGGAGAAGTGGGGGGGAGACCGAGGGAGAAAGTGGGAGAGACGAGGGGGAAAGTGGGGGAGACGAGGAGAAAGTAGGGGGGGGGAGACGAGGGAGAAGAGGGAGGAGAGACGAGGGAGAAGTGGGGACGAGACGAGGGAGAAGTGGGGAGGCAGACGGGTGAGAAGTGGGGGAGAGACGAGGGTGAGAAGTGGGGGAGAGACGAGGGGGAGAGACCGGGTGAGAAGTGGGGGAGAGACGGGTGAGAAGTTGGGAAGAGACGGGTGAGGAGGTTGGGGGAGGACCGAGGGAGAAAGGGGGAGGAGAGACGGGTGAGAAGTGGGGAACGAGACGGGTGAGAAGACGGGGAAGAAAGGGACCGGAGAGGAGAACGAGGAGAAGTGGGGAGAGACGAGGGAGAAGTGGGGAGAGACGAGGAGAAAGTGGGGAAGTGGGGGGAGACGAGGGAGAAGTGGGGGGGAGCGGGGAGAAGTGGGGGAGAGAACGAGGGAGCAAGTGGGGGAGAGACGAGGGCGACCAGTGGGGGGAGACGAGGAGAAAACGTGTGAGAATGGGGGAGACCGAGGTGAGAAGTGGGGAGAGAGACGAGGGAGAACGGTGGGTGCGGAGAGAGACGAGGAGTGGGGAGAGACAGATGTGGGAAGACGGTGAGAGTGGGGGAGAGACGAGGGTGAGAAGTGGGGGAGAGAACGCGGGGAGAGACGGGTGAGAGTAGAACCGGGAAGGAACTGTTCAGATTACCGGACGCGCCTGAGACATGGGGGAGAGACGGTTGCAGTAAGTGGCGGCAGAGACGAGGGAGAATGTGGAGGAGACGGGTGAGAAGTGGCGGAGAAATGAGGGAGCAAGTGGGGGGAGACGGGTGAGAGACGGATGAGAGAGGTCACCGTTAGGCTAAAGGCCTTTGCCTGCCAGAGATTGATGTTGTCGACACTGAGAAGGGAGACGGCAGTAGAGAGCAACAGGGATGCCTGAATGCACTGACTGATAGATGTCCCCGCTACAGCCTGGGGGGGGGGATTTAACGTTCAATAGATGACTTCATGTTTATTTGTTTTCTTGTTGTTTTCGTGAACTGTTTGATTCAGTGGTTAACATTTTGTATTTTTGTACAAATTGTTTTATTGCTGCCCTACATGGCGTTATGGACTCCATTGCGTAGTTTATATTACAAAAAACCATCTCAATCTCCTGACCCCAGAGAGATAACCCGCTAAACCCTGCTCTTGACTGATGGCATAGCAGCTTTGTCTTTCAGAGGGATCCACTGTGTTACCTTTTGACTCCTTACTGTGGACATGAATTAACATCAACAGGGTTTGATCTGGATCAAAAACTGTGTGTTGTTGTATCAGAAATGACTGTAGTTTGGATCCATTTTAAATCATCTAAAAGCCAGTGAGATTTCGGTGTCATAAACATTCACCCCAAACCCAGTCCCATTGGCTATGGATCCAGGAAAATTCACCGCAAACCCGTCCATTGGCTAGTGGCATCAGTAAACATTCACCTCAAACCCAGGCCATTGGCTGGATCAAAACATTAGCACGGCATGCAGGATCAGGAACAATTCACCAAACCCAGGCCCATCTTGCTAATGGATCAGGAACATTCACCCCAAAACCCAGTACTCCATTGGCTATGGATCAGGAAACATTCCCCAAACCCAGCCTCATGGCTATGGAATCCAGGAAACATCTGCAGCCCAAAACCCAGTCCCATTGGATAGGTAGTCATGGAAATCATTTTCACCACAAACCGACCTCAGTCCCCATTGGCTATGTCGAACACACCCCGCTCGGATTTGACATGATAGCATCACCTCAAAACCCAGTCCCCATTGGCTATGAGATCAGGAAACCATCTTCACCCAACCAGTCCTATTGGCTTCATGGCATCAACTTCGCCACTCCAAATGACTTTTAAATACTAATGACATCAGGTTGGGACCTCGGCTGCATATTAACTGTGCAGTATTAATGCCTAAAGTTGGCTGATAAAGTCCTGGTCCTTCTACCACTGCGACGCCAAATGTCTTAGTTCTGTCCGAACCTGCTTAAGTAATCCTATTCTACAATCAGTACTATAGGCTGGATGGTTATAAATTGTCTTAATCAAATGTGACCCGACCAATAATGGCGTGGGGGGGAGTGGGATAGTCCGTCCTATCATTATAATTACCGATGATTGTGTTACGTGAAACTAATGGTCCTTTATATCTAAAGACAAAACAGTTTCGTGCTTTAGCGTTGAAACGTAGGTTATCGAAAGCTGTGTGAACTTAGATTTGATAGAGAATGTATAGACCTCCATCTGGAGAACAGTAGAATCCCTGGTTCTCCTTGGTCTGCTAACTGATGCGTGGTTGGGGAAGGGGGTGGGAAATGGTACTTATGGGCAACTTTAAACTGGGATTGGTTATCTCCAAACTCCGTGGCCATAAGAGGACTGTGCAATGAATTACATTTTACTCAAATTATAAATACAGTCACAAGACTCAATCCCAAAGACATCTCTAAATCAACACTTATTGATGTTATTCTAACAAACAATCTGCATAAATACATGGCCTTTGGTATTTTCGCTAATGATTTAAGTGATCATTTTGCAGTGGCTTGCATTAGAGACACTAAAATCCCCAAAGTGCCCCCTCGGTTCATAGYCAAACAACATTTTTGGCAGTTCTGTGAGCAGGCATTCCTGCATGAACTGTATGCATACGACTGGGATAGGATTGCACTTATTACAGATATCGACGAGGCATTGTCCTTTTTTCATTCCTTGTTTTCTACTATCTGTGATTATCACGCCCCTCTCAAAAAGTACCGGGTAAGAGGTAGAGACAATTCTACACCTGCATTGCTTGCTGTTTGAGGGTTTTAGGCTGGGTTTCTGTACAGCACTTTGAGATATCAGCTGATGTACGAATGGCTATATAAATACATTTGATTTGAATTCCTGTGTTACAGGAGAATTATCTTATTGGATCCAAAAATACACAATGGACCAAAGACAGAAAGGGTAATTCCCAGACCGATTGGCAGTTATTCAGGGCAATGAAAAAGGAAGTGCACCTTGTTAATACTGAAATGCAAATCTAGCTTCTATTACGAATCTACCAAGGCAAACCTCAATAACCCGACCAAATTATGGAAAACCATTTAAATCCATGAATGCGAAACACTAACTTCTCTGGTCTTCTGTTGAAATTGACCTCGAATTCAACGGATGTGACGGACAAGAATAAACTGCTTGACATGAGTTTAATGAGTGTTTTGTTAAAGCTGGACATGTATTTCATAATGAACTCTTTCCTAACATCTCAAATGAGGCTGTGAATGAAACTTCCCGCGTGCCCTGCCTACGGTTCATCTGTTTTCATTTTTACCGAGATTGAGCTTTCAGAAGTTGTAAAGGAACTCAAATGTATTGATATTAAGAAAGCATCTGGCCCGGATGAATTAAACCCATATTTTCAAACAATTGGTGCAGAGTTCATTGCTGCCCCTCTCACTCATATATTAAATCTTTCATTGKTGAGTAATACCGTTCCAGAAGTCTGGAAAGCAGCCCATGTCACGCTTTTACATAAAAGGTAGAGATCCGTCCCTGTTGGATAACTATCGTCCCRTATCTAAACTGTCTGCACTGGCAAAAGGTTTTAGAAAACCTGGTGAACTCAAAGTTCAAGGACTTTCTTTATAATAACTCAGTTTCATCTCAATTCCAGTTGGGGTTTTAGAGCCAAGCATAATACAATTACTGCAGTAAGTAAGGTTGTAGAGCCAAGCATAATACATTATCGCAGTAAGTAAGTTGTAGAGCCAAGCATACATACAATTACTGCCAGTAAGTAAGGTGTGAGTGAACCCCTTCCCGGCCACTCGTGTCCTTTTCGGTCTTCTGTCTTCCCCCTGTGAGCCAAGCTAATACAATTACCTGGCAGTAATAAGGTTGTAGAGCAAGCATAGTTAATTATGCAGTAAGTAGGTTGTAGAGCCAGCTTAGTACATTACTGGCAGTAGTAAGGTTGGTGGCGCATCAGTAAATTACTGCAGTAAGGTGGTTGTAGGCAAGCTATAGTAAATCTACTGATGTAAGTAAGGTTGTAGGTGATATTCTACGATGCTTAGGTAAAGAATCATTTCATTTTTTTTTATATATTTTTTATTACCGAAGGCCTTTCGACGCTGTTCCCGAACCATGACTGCTTGTTGTAAGACATTTTTGGGGGGTGGTTTAAGCGTTGATGCAATGGATTGGTTCCAGAACCTGCCTTTCTGACAGAACACAGTGTGTAGCTCAGGAGGGTATGACATCTGAGATTCAAAGGCTTACAAAAGGAGTTCCCCARGGCTCAATTTTAGGTCCGATCCTTTTTACACTGTATATAAATGATATAGGGAAGACTGTTGACTCTGCAAATCTCCATCTGTATGCTGATGACACAATTATTKATTCTAGCGCATCTAATATTGACAAGACTTTTCAGGACTTACAGTTGGCCTTTGATGTCATTCAAAGGCAGCTTTTTTTCCAATTGAAATTTGTMCGTTTATGGTTTTCTCTTCCCTGAAAGTTAACAGATGGAGTCACTTGCAGATTTTTCCCATAATGCCCCTTCATCCTGGAACCATGCTTCAGAAGATTTTAAAGTTAGGGGAGTTAGTGTCCTTCCCTGTTTTTAAGACTCTGATCCGACAACTCTGTTTGTGACAACTGCAGTCGTTTCTAATCTTCAGTTGTATCTTTAACTTGTGACACTTTTGTCTGTTGTGTGTATTTTTGGATACGCTGCAATTTCCATATTTTGCCTTCTTTCCAAGGTCACCGTCGCAAAATAGGATTTTTACCTCAATGGGTTTTACCTGGTTAAATAAAAGAAAGAAAAAATGGAGCCCTTGAGTGTATGTTGAACTGGTTGCAGAAGTGCGACGGACGGACGGCAGAGCGAGGACATCTCCATCAGGGAAGAGGCACTTTGCTCAACCAGCTTCCGTCTGTCTGGAGGATTACGATGATTAACTCTGACCACAGAGTTTCTAATACGCGCCCGGATACCATTAGCGGATCGTCGAGTAGAGAAAAAGATGGAGGTTATGTTTTGACGACTCTTAACTTCTACAGCACATCTCCACAACTCATCTTGCGAGCTCTTTGTTGTTAATCGTCAAATATTGGATCGAATCTAATAAGAAATGTCTTCACATATTTGATAGACTTCAACAGCCGCAATTGGTAAGAAGTATAGCAGTACATTTTGATTGTTCTGAACWAAGACATATGAGAGCAGAATGTTTTTGTTTTTAATCCTTGATTGAAGCAGACCTGAGAAATCTGAATGGAATCCTCTTCCTCCTTGATGGCAACTAAAACATAAAAGAATGATAAGTAGCAAAATCTCAAGGTGTATTTATTATTCATATCCTTTAGGATCAAAAGGCACTTTATTCATTGGAATGACTGGAAATCTTCCACTTTGGATTTAAAGGTATGACTTTTAAAGGCCCGGTGCAGTCAAAAACATAATTTCCCCTGTGTTTTATATATATTTCCACACTATGAGGTTGGAATGTTGAAGATACAACAAATATTTGTCGGGTCTGATGTAAATGAGGAGCATCCAGACGCAGCACTTTATACATTTATGAAAACGTTTCTTCCAGTTATTGATAAACATGCACCTGTTAAGAAATGGACTGTTAGGACTGTTAAGGCTCCGTGGATCGATGAGGAATTGAAAAAACTGTATGGTTGAAGAGAGGGACGAGGCTAAAGGAGGGGCAAATAAGTTTGTCTGCACATCTGATCTGCAAAATTACTGTAAAATTAGGAATTATGTGACTAAAACTGAACAAAGAGGGAAGAAATTGTATTATTAATTATACTACTAATAATAATATAATTAATAATTATAATAATTGTAATAATAATATCATTATTATTTAAAACAAGATACTTTATATGATTTATGACTGAAAAGCTTTGGAATACTTTAAATKAAATTATGTGCAGAAAGACTCATTCAACTCCCTCTTTCATTGAATCAGATGTCTCGTTTATCGCAAAAACCTTTTTGATTTARCCAATTTACTTTAATGWCTATTTCATTGGCAAAGTAGGCACTTAGGCATGAAATGTCAACAACAAACTGTGAGCCATCATATTCATGYATAAAATTACCTAATAATGAAAGGGAAAGCATTGTCATTTAGGATTTTGTAAAGTAAGTTTGGATGAGGTGGAAGAATTATTGTTGTCCATCAATAATGAGAAACCACCTGGTATTGACAACTTAGCTGGAACGCTGCAGAGGATGGTAGCTGACTGTATTGACTCTCCTGTTTTGTCATATCTTTCATCTGAGTGTGGAGAACAAATGATCTCAGACCTGGAGGGAAGCCAAAGTCATTCTACCCAAGAATGGTAAAGCACCTTTTACTGGTTCTAACCGCCGACCAATCAGATTGCTGCTAACTCTTAGCAAAACCTTTTGTAGAAAATTGTGTTTGACCAGATACAATGCTATTTCTCTGTAAACAAATTAACAGCAGACTTTCAGCACGCTTATAGGGAAGGCCACTCAACATGTACTGCGCTGACACAAATGACTGATGATTGGTTGAAAGAAATGGATGATAAGAAGATTGTGGGAGCTGTACTGTTAGATTTCAGTGCAGCGTTTGGTATTATTGACCATAAGCTGTTGTTGAAAGGACGTATGTGTTATGGCTTTTCAACCTCAGCCATATTGTGGATTCAGAGCTTTCTATCTAACAGAACTCAGAGGGTTTTCTTTAATGGAAGCTGCTCTAATGTCAAACATGGACATGTGTGTCCACGTATGCTGATGATTCAATATTATACACGCAACCAAAGCTAGTGAAATCACTGGGATTTTTGTATTCTGACAAAACCGTGGGAAATTAATAAAATAAGTAATGTAAACATATATTTATTTCAGTAATTCAACTTTTTGTCAGCTAAAGAGGTTTTAAGGGTACTGTTAAGAATCCGGTTATGTTTAACTTCTATGGTGACTGAGTTTCTGTCTCTAGTCATGACACTGATTAATGAGGTTGGTTGGTTGAAGCAGCAGTCAGCAGGAGTCATTACTGACCCAATTAGAGCAAGGTTAATCTCTGAGCCAGGTTCATCTCTGAGCCATTCTGAGCCAGGTTCATCTCTGAGCCATTCTGAGCCAGGTTCATCTCTGAGCCATTCTGAACCAGGTTCATCTCTGAGCCATTCTGAGACAGGTTCATCTCTGAGCCATTCTGAGCCAGGTTCATCTCTGAGCCATTCTGAGCCAGGTTCATCTCTGAGCCATTCTGAGCCAGGTTCATCTTAGCATTCTGACAGGTTTCAATCTCTTGGACACTCTTGAGGCCCGGTTAATCTCTGAGCCATTCTGAGCCAGTTTCATCTCTGAGCCACTCTGAGCCAGGTTCATCTCACTTCTGAGCCATTCTGAGCCAGGTTCTCTCTGAGACAGCCAGGTTCTGAGCCAGGCCAGTTAATCTCTCGAGCACTTCTGAGCCAGGTTCATCTCTGAGCACATTCTGAGCCAGGTTCATCTCTGCATTCTGAGCTTCCATTCTGCAGCCAGGTTCATCTCTGAAGCCATCTGAGCCAGGTTCATTTCTGAGGCCAATTCTGAGCAAGGTTCATCTCTGAGACACTGTGTAATTCTGTTGAGCATGACATGCCCAGTTATAAAATAGTATTAATAATGAATTAGGTAGTGCAGGTCTCCTACATTAGATGGTAGCTGCAGTTTACTAACTTTCAACCTTGGTCTTTTTCTGTGCCATATAAAAGTCTGAGAGATATTTATTGAGTTCATTAAAGTATTTTTTGATATTATATATATATTATTACAGTGGGAGAGAACAAGTATTTGATACACTGCCGATTTGCAGGTTTTCCTACTTACAAAAGCAGTAGAGGTCTGTAATTTTTTATCATAGGTACACTTACTTGAGAGACGGAATCTAAAACAATCCAGAATCACATTGTATGATTTTTAAGTAATTAATTTGCATTTTATTGCATGACATAAGTATTTGATACATCAGAAAAGCAGAACTTAATATTTGGTACATGAACCTTTGTTTGCAATTACAGAGATATACGTTTCACTGTAGTTCTTGACTAGGTTTGCACACACTGCAGCGGGATTTGGCCCACTCCTCCCTACAGATCTTCTCCTCCTTCAGTTTCGGGCTGTCGCTGGGCAATACGGACTTTCAGCTCCCTCCAAAGATTTTCTATTGGGTTCAGGTCTGGAGACTGGCTAGGCCACTCCAGGACCTTGAGATGCTTCTTCCGGAGCCACTCCTTAGTTGCCATGGCTGTGTGTTCTCGTGTCGTTGTCATGCTGGAAGAGACCAGCCACGACCCATCTTCAATGCTCTTACTGAGGGAAGGAGGTTGTTGGCCAAGATCTCGCATACATGGCCCATCCTCCTCCCCTCAATACGGTTGCAGTCGTCCTGTCCCTTTGCAGAGAAAGTATCCCCAAAGAAATGATGTTTCCACCTCCATGGCTTACGGTTGGGATGGTGTTCTTGGGGGTTGTCTCATCTTCTTCTTCCTCCAAACACGGCGAGTGGAGTTGACCAAAAAGCTCTATTTTTGTCTCATAGACCACATGACCTTCTCCCATTCCTCTCTGGATCATCCAATGGTCATGGCAAACTTCAGACAGGCTGTGGACATGCACTGGCTTAAGCAGGGGGACCTTGCGTGCGCTCAGGATTTTAATCCATGACGCGTAGTGTGTACTAATGGTTTTCTTTGAGACTGTGGTCCCAGCTCTCTTCAGGTCATTGACCAGGTCCTGCCGTGTGTTTCTGGGCGATCCCTTCACCTTCCTCATGATCATTGATGCCCCACGAGGTGAAATCTTGCATGGAGCCCCAGACCGAGGTGATGACCGTCATCTTGAACTTCTTCCATTTTCTAATAATTGCGCCAACAGTTGTTTCCTTCTCACAAGCTGCTTGCCTCTTGTTTGTAGCAATCCCAGCCTTGTGCAGGTCTACAATTTTATCCTGATGTCCTTACACAGCTCTCTGGTCTTGGCCATTGTGGAGAGGTTGGAATCTGTTTGTTGAGTGTGTGGACAGGTGTCTTTTTATACAGGTAACGAGTTTCAAACAGGTGCAGTTAATAGGTAATGAGTGGAGAACAGGAGAGCTTCTTAAAGAAAAACTAAAGGTCTGTGAGAGCCGGATGTCTTACTGGTTGGTAGTGATCAATACTTATGTCATGCAATAAAAATGCAAATTAATATTTAAAAATCATACAATGTGATTTTCTGGATTTTTGTTTTAGATTCCGTCTCTCACAGTTGAAGTGTACCTATGATAAAAATTACAGACCTCTACATGCTTTGTAAGTAGGAAAACTGCAAAATTGGCAGCTGTATCAAATCTTGTTCTCCCACTGTATATATATATATATATATATATATATAAATAATGGGACCACCTGGAGAAGGATACAATAAGGAAAACATAAATTTTGATCAGATTAATTCTACCCAACCATGATAATGGCAGGTCCATCCATCTGTCTAGTTCTTCCTTAACTGCCTTCAGTGCAGGTGCAAAGTTGCAGTTGGACAGGTTTTTAAATTTATTCCAGGTTTTTAAACCAAGATATATATATATATATATRWRAAAAAWRTKTTKKKSYMMWWKWRAARWKTTTTTTTTTTTTTTTTGTTGTTACCCAAGTTCCCTAGGGGCAGAGCTTTTGATTTAATAAAAAAATATTTTGTAACCATGAAGAGAGCTAAACCTTCTAAGTCAATAAGAGAATAGAGGTTTCTGGGTAATAGAGGTTTCTGGGTTAGAAATTAATAGTTAAATATCATCTGCATATAGAGATTTTAATTTATATATCTTTTTTTAAATTCACCTTTATTTAACCAGGTAGGCAAGTTGAGAACAAGTTCTCATTTACAATTGCGACCTGGCCAAGATTAAGCAAAGCAGTTCGACACATACAAAAACACAGAGTTACACATGGAGTAAAACAAACAYACAGTCAATAATACAGTAGAAAAATAAGTCTATATACAATGTGAGCAAATGAGGTGAGATAAGGGAGGTAAAGGCAAAAAAATGCCATGGTGGCAAAGTAAATACAATATAGCAAGTAAAACAYTGGAATGGTAGATTTGCAGTGGAAGAAAGTGCAAAGTACAAATATAAATAATGGGGTGCAAAGGAGCWAAATAAATAAATACAGTAGGGGAAGAGGTAGTTGTTTGGGCTAAATTATAGATTGGCTATGTACAGGTGCAGTAATCTATATGGGTTWGTTTTCCAATCTTGACACCTGTCAGACCTTCGTGGGTACATATAGCCTCTGCCAGGAGCTCTAATGCCAAGGCAAATAACAGAGGCGATAGTGTACAGCCCTGACTTGTCCCTCTATCCAAAAATAAAGTAGGTGACTTCTATCCATTTGTTATTACAGCAGCCTGAGGGGCATGGTATATCAACTTTATCTAGTTAATGAAATTCTCTCCCACTTCAAAGCGGGTAAGTATTTTAAATWGGTATGGCCATTCTACTCGGTCAAATGCCTTCTCGGCATTCAATGATAGAGAGACAGTCTCTATGTTGTGATTGCTCACAGTGTTGTATTCCGCTGAGGAGATGTCTGACATTAGTGAATGAATGCCTCTGTGTTATAAAAACCAGTTTGGTCAGGCTTTATTAAAGTTGGTATAAATCTTTCTAGTCTCCTTAGCTAGGTTCTTAGATAAGATCTGTCCGCATTAATGAGGGACACAGACCCTATAGCTAGAGCAATATCAGCATGGTTTAAAGTGGGTGGTGGTTCGCCTCTGGAGTCTGTGTGCATTCTGAGTAGGGGGTTCCYTTAAGAAATCCAGGCAATTCTTATAAAACTCTGGTTGCAAACCCATCAGGACCTGGGGATTTCCCGTTTTTAAGGTTTTTCATTTCCTTTTGTATTTCTTCTTCGGATATCTCCTTGCATAGCAATTCTCTGTCTCCCACCGGTATCGTTGAGAGAGAGAGAGTTTATCCAGAAAGGATTGCAATGTCAGGCAGAGTATTACTCGAGTGTGAACTGTAGAGCAACGGTTAGTAGTCTCTCAATATGTTATTCATTTCCCCAGATTGATTCTTTAATTAAGGTATAGCGTCTGGTACACTTCTATTCTTTGCCGGTCTTGAGAGGAGGCGACTGGTCTTTATTTTCATGTTTATATAATCTAGTCTGGAAAAAAATAGATGCGTCTGCTTTATCTGTGAGCAGTTGGTCAAGTGCTGATCTTGCAGCTTGTAATTCTTTGAAGAGCTGTTTGGAGGAAGTCCTTTTCAATGAATCTTCAAGCTGCCTTTTAACTCTAAGTTACTGTACTTAATGTTGTATTTATTTTAGCTGTGAGATAAGAATTCAAATTCCCTCTAACTGCATTGCCTGCTTCCCAAATGATTGGAGACACGTTGGGGAGGTGGTCATTATTCTCCAAATAGAGATTCCATTGATTATTTAAGTGGACAGTTAATTCAGGTGTGTTAAATAGCATAGGGGTTAATTGATGCAATCTGTTAGACAGGTCCCTCTAAGGTGGATAAATTACTATGCTGATCTGGGAATGGTGCGACAAACACGTGATACCGATATCACGAGACTGTGTTCGATCTGAAACCGGTTGGGAAATTAAAAAATAGTAAATTCTAGAAAAATATTTGTCTGGCGGAATTAAAAGTAAAGTCCTTCTCATATTGATGCATCAGAAATCATCGTAATTCTCCAAACATCAGACAGACAGGAATCATCGTAATTCTCCAGACATCAGACAGACAGAAATCATTGTAATCCTCCAGGAATCAGACAGACAGAAATCATTGTAATCCTCCAGGAATCAGACAGACAGAAGTCCTCGTAATCCTCCAGACAGACAGAAATCATCGTATTCCTCCAGACATCCGACAGACAGAAATCATTGTAATCCTCCAGGAATCAGACAGACAGAAATCCTCGTAATCCTCCAGACAGACAGAAATCCTCGTAATCCTCCAGACATCAGACCGATGGAAATCATCAAAAATATTATGTCTACCTTTATGTTTCCTAGATATCTTCTGGTTGGGAGGTAGAGATATCATGGGGACAAACATCTTCTGACTACCTTTATGTTTCCTAGATATCTTCTGGTTGGGAGGTAGAGATATCACGGAGACAAACATCTTCTGATGGACCTACTGATCGCTCTTCTCTTGACTGGTAATTTACGGAATGTTATGGGAAAAGGGGCTTGACTCGTCATTTCAGTAATGTCTCAACACTTGTCGTACATTCTACTCTAAAAGAGAGCGAGTTTTATTGTTCATTGTAGCCTGGTTGCTTAGAATTCATTTATGTAGTTATTTTTCTATAGTATTTTAATTTCACCATGTAACTGTTTGAACAAATATGCCCAAAATATACACTACCGTACAAAAGTTTGGGGTCACTTAGACATTTCCTTGTTTTTGAAAGAAAATCACTTTTTTTTGTCCATTACAAATACATCAAATTCAATAGAAAGAGGAGTGGGAGGCCCCGGTGCACAACTTAGCAAGAGGACAAGTACATTATAGTGTCTAGTTTGAGAAACTGATTCCTCACAAGTCCTCAACTGGCAGCTTTATTAAATAGTACCCGCAAAACAACGTTAACAGTGAAGAGGCGACACCGGGATGCTGACCTTCTAGGCAGAGTTCCTCTGTCCAGTGTCTGTGTTCTTTTGCCCATCTTAATCTTTTCTTTTTATTAGCCAGTCTGAGATATGGCTTTTTCTTTGTAACTCTGCCTAAAACTAAACAAATGTGTCACAATAAATGAGGTCCCTGGTTTACAGAAAATACCCAAGCCCTGAAGCAACCTGCAATATCGAAGAGTCCTGCCCGCTCGATCCTCCTATTTTTCCAACCTGATTGAGGGTAATACATTTTTGATACTATCGCAATGCTAACTAAAAAGCAGCATATACCCCAAGTGAAGATGGCCTTCACTTCAGCAGTGATGAATTCATGAACTTCTTCAACAACAAAAAACTTATTTGACAAAAATATCATGACTCCTCTTTGAATATGCATATTTCAGTTGTGTGACGACCCTCCCACTCTGTCTGCCGTATTCTCTCTTTGTTCTTGTTTCCTTATTAGGATGTCGGTGGGCGGAGTTGGGAGGGTCGTCAGCTACATGGGAAACACCTGGGCCGGGTGTCTCCCAGGTTCTCCAACAGCTCCATATTAAACACAGTTTGTTTAGCGCCTGTCACGCGCAAAGTCAAGGAGCACTGGAACGTTTCCATCAAACACTTAAGTCTTTGTTGAGAGCTTATTGCACTGAGATGGATAATGATTGGGAGGAGGGGTTGCCTTGGTTACTGTTAGCCGCTAGGGAGGTTTCACAGGAGAGCACRGGTTTCAGTCCAAATGACCTTGTGTTTGGACATAGGGTGCGTGGACTTTTATCTGTTCTCCAGGATGACTGGAAGTCTCCGAGCCTCCTCAGTCCCTGTTATCGTATGTGTGTGATTTCCGGCGACGCCTGTACGCCGCTGGTGAAATGGCTAAAGAGAAGTTATCATCTTCACAGGAGAGGATGAAGGGCATATTTGATCGCCGAACTGAGCCTCGTCACTTTAGTCCGGGTGACCAGGTTCTTGCTCTGCTGCCAATTGTTGGTTCTCCTTTTCAAGCCAAGTTTCAAGGTCCATATACAGTGGTGCGCCAGTACACTGAGCAAAATTATCTAGTTGCCACTCCAGAACGGAGGAAAGCACACCAGCTGTGCCATGTAAAGCTTGTTAAAACCCTATTATGCACGTTCCTCTGAGACTGAAACAGTGGGAGTCTACAGAGGACGGTAAACCTGTTCTTTTGGCTGATACCGTTGTTTCCTTGGGTTCTTGTCATGCTAGATCTGTGCATGAGGAGGAAGAGGTGCCTGGTCCTGACGATTGCCACGACTGCCGCCCGTGGTGACTCCTTGTGTCCCCAGTCCGCCTGGCCTTGCTGCTATTCCAGTTTCAGCTGTTCTGCCTGCGGTTATGGAACCGCCACCTGTCCCAGACCTGTTGTTTTTCAACTCTTGATGATCGGCTAGAAAAGCCAACTGAAAATGATTCATGATTATTATTTGACCATGCTTGTCACTTATGAACATTTTGAACATCTTGGCATAGTTCTGTTATAATCTCCACCCGGCACAGCCAGAAGAGGACTGGCCACCCCTCATAGCCTGGTTCCCTCTAGGTTTCTTCCTAGGTTTTGGCCTCTAGGGAGTTTTTCCTAGCCACCGTGCTTCTACACCTGCATTACTAGCTGTTTGGGTTTTAGGCTGGGTGTCTGTACAGCACTTCGAGATATTAGCTGATGTACGAAGGGCTATAATAAATAAAATTGATTGATTGATTGATTGATTGTATATTGCAGGGTAGATAAAAAAATCAGAGACAATGGAATTTTAGACAGTCTTCTCACTCACCTACCTGTTGATGGGAGGAAGAGATGGTTGGTCTGATTCGGAGATTTCCAGAGTGTTTGCTGATACACCTACACGTACAAACTTAATAGAACATGATATTGACATCGGAGATGCTGACCCCATCGTCAGCGGTTCTATAGAGTTTCTCAGAGAAACTGCGTTGTCTGAGGCTGAGGTCAGGTACATGCTGGAGAGTAAGATAACAGAGCCTTCCTTCTCCAGATGGCTTCTCCCTGTATCTTGGTTGGTAAACCGGATGGAACAAACCGATTTTGTACGGACTACCGTAAGGTAAACAGTGTCACTAAGCCAGATTCATTTCCTCTTCCTCGGATGGAGGACTGCGTTGATCAAGTCGGAGCAGCTAGGTTTGTGAGCAAGTTTGACCTGTTAAAAGGCTATTGGCAGGTGCCACTAACGACTAGGGCACGTGAAATCTCTGCCTTTATTACACCCTTTGGTCTGTACTCGATTCGGTTATGAGTTTCGGCTGCGTAATGCACCTCCACTTTTCAGCGACTTATGAACAGGGTTGTCGCCGGTGCGCTGTTTATTTGGACGATGTAGTGATATATGCATTTACATTTACATTTTAGTCATAGCAGACGCTCTTATCCAGAGCGACTTACAGAGAGTGCATACATTTATTACAATTATTTTTTTTATATATATATTTTTATTTATTTATATTTTATTCTCTCTTTGTTCTTGTTCCTTATTAGGATGTCGGTGGGCGGAGTTGGAGGGTCGTCAGCTACATGGAAACACCTGGGCCCGGTGTCTCCCAGGATAAATACACCACTTCCCCATTCATGGAGGAGACTCTCTCCATGCAGACACCGTTCATACAATTTTGTTGTGGCTTTTTGTGACTTTTTGGTTGTTTGCTTTGGCACCTTTCAACACACCGCATTATCACATTTATGCAAGCAAAACACCCACTTACATTACTGATTACTGATTACACACACCATTGTTAATTGCATTTAGGTTACCTTAGTTAAATAAATATATTTTGTTATTCCTTATCTCCACGTTGTCTCCCTTTTGTTACGGGCTTTGAGCCGGTTCGTGACAGTTGTCATGGAAATAGTCTGAGTCTGCACAGAACTGCCAGGACCTCTGATCAATGGAGACATTCAAGTTTTTTTAAAGTACTGTATCTCTCGACACACTCATGGAAATGGTCATTGTCTCTCAACCGTCAAGCTGCACACTGGACCCTATTCCAACTAAATTACTGAAATAGCTACTTCCTGTGCTTGGCCTTTCTATGTTGAAATTAATAAATGGCTACTTATCCTCCGGATGTGTACCAAACCTTGACCCGAAAAAACAAAACAATTGACGTATATATTGAATCTCCCATTCCTCTCAAAATGTTTAGAAATAGCTGTTGCTCAGTAACTCACTCCCTTCCTGAAGACAAATAATGTATACAAAACAATCTATTCTGGTTTTATACCCCATCATAGTACTGAGGCCGCACAAGTGAAGGTGGTAAATTACCTTTTTAATGGTATCAGACCAAGACTCTGCATCTGTCCTCGTGCTCCTAGACCTTAGTCTTAGATATTTGTTTGTCTCTGTGGGGTGGGTTTATCCTCTTACAAATCAATGGTACGTTTYGGTGTTCCTCAAGGTTCCATTCTAGGACCACTATCGTTTTGACTATATATGCTACCTCTTGGTTATTCGGAAGCACAATGTCAACTTTCACTGGTATGCAGACGACACACAGATGTACTCTTCGATGAAACATGGCGAAGCCCCAAAAATTAAGATTGGCCACTAAACCAATGAAGATTGGCCACTAAACCAACTTGTTACGCTAATTTCACCTGCCCAGCTGATCTCAATCGCAACCAATAATGGCCACTGATTTACCGCTCCTTAACACAGATGGTGGGGTTATCTTTGTAGTCCTCATTGCAGCCAAAATTTGTCAAACTCTTGCCCTCTGTAAATATAAACAACATGCAACAATGTCAATGATTTTACTGAGATACAGTTCATATAAAGAAATCAGTCAATTTAAATATATTCATTAGGCCCTAATCTATGGAATTCACATGACTGGGTAGGGGTGCAGCCATGGGAGGGCCTAGGCCCATCCACTGGGGAGCCAGGCCCAGCCAATCAGAAAGTGTTTTTCCCCACAAAAGGGCTTTATTGCAGACAGAAATGCTCTTCCTCCACCCTTCCTACACTTTTGTGCGTATTTAACATTTCTGGGATATTTCAGCTCATGAAAACATGGGACCATGTCCAGTATATTTAACAATCATTCCAGTACAACTGAAATAAAGTATTTAATTTCCGCGTTTACCAAATCTACTATGGCATTGTAGCCTACCTTACACGTTCTATGAATGGAAAACTCATGTTGTAGGGAATATTTTCTGTTTCCAATTTATTTAATCCATGAATGATTTTACTTCTCTAAATAAAACATGGCCATTTTTTTTTATCAAGAGGGCAAAAAGATGAGATTCCTGAAAGTAAATCGTTTATTGTGTTGTATTTAATCACAAGAGGCAGTGCTGTATCTTGGCTCAGAAGTATGTATTGCCTGATCTGGGAACCTTTCCCTTCTATGTACTACAGAGAACAAAAGTGAAACATTGTTTCTGAGGTCTGACAGGCAGACAGTGATGCTTATTAACCCCTCCCCCTGCTGTACCGAACTAAATGCTAGGTTTATATTAACCCCCGCTGTACCGAACTAAATGCTAGGTTTATATTAACCCCCGCCCCTGCTGTAACCTGAACTAAAATGCTAGTTTACTATAACCCTCCGCTCGGTACCGAAACTTAATGCTAGTTTATATTACCCCGCTGTACCAAACTAAATGCTAGCTTATAATTAACACCGCCTGTACCAAACCAAATGCTAGTTTATTTAACCCCCCGCTGTACCAAACTAAATGGTCTACGTTTATATAACCCCCGCTGTACCGAATCTAAATGCTAGGTTATGTATTTAACCCCCACTGTACCAAACAAATGCTAGGTTATATTAACCCTCGCTGATAACACAACTAAATGCTAGGTTTATTATTAAACCCCGCGCTAGTACAAACTAAATGCTAGGTTTATATTAACCCCGCTGACCAACTAAATGCAGGTTCATATACCCGCTGTACGAAACCAAATGCTAGGTAATAGATTCTCTTTCCTGC
>NW_019945711.1:39141-46600 GCF_002910315.2 Salvelinus sp. IW2-2015 | reverse complement strand
TTAACCATGTGTATGTGACTAATAAAATTTGATTTGATTTGATTTGATTTGAATGCTAGGTTATATATAACCCCCACTGTACCAAACTAAATGCTAGGTTTTTATTAACCCCCGCTGTACCAAACTAAATGCTAGGTTTATATTAACCCTCGCTCTACCAAACTAATGCTAGGTTATATATAACCCCCGCTGTACCAAACTAAATGCTAGGTTATATTAACCCCGCTGTACAAACTAAATGCTAGGTTTATATTAACCCCACTGTACCAAACTAAATGCTAGGTTTATATTAACCCCCCCCGCTGTACCAAAACTAAATGCTAGGTTTATATTAACCCGCGCTGTACCAAACTAAATGCTAGGTTTATATTAACCCCACTGTACCAAACTAAATGCTAGGCTGGAAACAAGAGGAATTCATGTTTTGAGTTGAGGTCAATACAAGAGACAGCAACATGGACATGATATTCACAATTAGGAGCGTCCAATCAGCATGACATTCACATAACTGCTCGTCCAATCAGCATCCAAACAAACAGTTTTATAATTAAGTGATAACGCCCGAGAAGCTGGTGTTTGGAGGATATATTGGCATGGGTGTTGTAAGGCCGAGACGAAGCCGAGACAAAGTCAATATATCCACCAAAACTCCGTCTTCATTTAGTTAACACTATTTTGATTAATCTATTCATACTATTTCATCCATCCTCAAGATAGATATATATATAGTCCTGATACAAAATCTAGGGTTGCTACCCAAGCCGGCTGGTCGTTCGTTCTATCGGTTCGGTTGCTAGAGACGCGACCCAGTCATTCAGTCTTTTTCTTCTGTATCTATAGACGCGACCCAGTCGTTCGCTCGAAYATGTTCTATTGCCATACTGCCTGGCAACGTTCTTGTTTGCTAGCTAGGCAACTACGGCTAACTAACAGTCATGTCAAACCGTGCAGCCAGAATAACAACTAAGTAGCTACATTTGCATTTTGTTTCAGCTGTTTTCTAGTGACATTTATTTAGATACATTCATAACAATGAGCTAATGAGGAGCGATTTCAGGACACTGTTTTTCAGAGGAGCTAGCCAACAACACAGTTAACACTAACTGTCACGTTCTGACCTTTATTTCCCTTGTTTTGTCTTTATTTAGTATGGTCGTGAGTTGGGGTGGGCAGTCTATGTTATTTGTTTCTATGTTTAGGTTTGTTCATTTAGCCTGATATGGTTCTCAATCAGAGGCAGGTGTTTTGCATTGTCTCTGATTGGGAGCCATATTTAGGTTGCCTGTTTTCACTGTTGGTTTGTGGGTGTTTTGTCTTCTGTGTCAGTGTTTGTCGCCACACGGTACTGTTTCGGTTCGTTTCACATTTGTTATTTTGTTATTTGTGTAGTGTTCAGTTTATATTTATTAAACATGGAAACTTACCACTTCTCGCCTGATGAGGAGAGATAGATAGCCGTTACACTAACTTCAAACTGAACGAGAGATTGGGTTTATGATTCATCTCCTCACACCCATTTTTTTCATATTGCGTCATCGTTGCTTAATAAGCGTCTGTCTCCCTTAATTGGTTTTCGTACAACTGTTCCCGAGTCAGACTGTTTGAAAAGGTCAGACATTTCTGTTGTCCCCCCAGGCATCCCCCTATCGGATAGAATCCATGAAAAACTTTGGCAGTTGGATATTCCAAAAGTCTAATTCAAAAGTCTCACCTCCAGCTCTTCCATCTACCTCACAGGGTTCTCCCAGCCCATGTCCTCTGTTATTGCCAGTACTAGGTACAAACTTGTGCACACCAAGTGAAAATACTGCTCTCGTACGGATGTGTAACTTCTTGATATACAGTGGGGCAAAAAAGTAATTTAGTCAGCCACCAATTTGTGCAAGTTCTGAAATTACAGGCCTCTCTCATCTTTTTAAGTGGGAGAACTTGCACAATTGGTGCTGACTAAATACTTTTGCCCCATTGTACTCTTAGCACCCACACCTCACCGCTGAATGTCCAGAACAGGACACTCATGTCTGATCAGTTTGGAATATGTGGCATAAAAATATCTTCCAGTGTTTTTAGTTTCTCCTACATCTCCCTAAGAGCTCTACTTCCTGAATCAGCCACCAAACAAAAACTGAAAAAAAACACTTCTCTTGGACCTTTTTTTTCTAAAATGCATTATCTTTGTTTTTTTCTGGTTGGTTTTCAGAGTCTCCATCTTTTGCACGAATTGATTTTTCATTATAACATTTTCTGCATTTTCTTGTTCAGTTTCTGCCATCAAAATAATATCAGCATAGAAAAAGGATACTTATTTTAAAAAAGAAAAAGGATACCAATATTTAACTGTTCATTTCTTTATCCAAATCATTCAAACATATCAAACAGAGTGGGTGATAAGGTGCTCCTCCTTTTACACCCGAGGGAACCAATCTGTACTATATTATTTAACCCACACCAGGCATTTGAGCTTGGTAGAGGTACTAGACTGCTGTCACGTTCCTGACCTGTTTTCTGTTAGTTTGTGTATGTGTAGCTTGTCAGGACGTGAGTTTGGGTGGGCAGTCTATGTTTTCTGTTTCTATGTTGGTTTAAAGGGTGACCTGATATGGCTCCAATTAGAGGCAGGTGGTTTTCATTTCCTCTGATGAGAGCCATATTAAGGTAGGTGTTTTCACACTGTTTGTTTGTGGTGGTTGTCTCCTGTGTCAGTGTCTGTATTTATATCCACATGGGATGTTTTCGGTTTTTGTTTGTTCGTTCGTTTTATGTAGTCAGTTTTCCTGTTATTGCGTTCTTCGTGTTTCATGTAAGTTCGTCGTCCAGGTCTGTCTACATCGTTTATTGTTTGTTAGTTGAGTCAAGTATAGTTTGTCTTTCGTCTTGTTTAAATAAATATCATGTCATATCACAACGCTGCGCCTTGGTCGAATCACTACTCCTCCTCTTCATATGAAGAGGAGGAGGAACACTGTTACAGAACACCACCAACAAAAGATCAAGCGACGGTGTAACGGAGGAAGGGACAGCGCAAGAAGGAGGAATGGACATGGGAGGATATTTTGGACGGCAAGGGTTGCACACATGGGAGGAGATTCTGGCTGGTAAGGATCGCCTCCATGGGAACAGCTTGGAGCAGCTCGGAGAGCGGAGGAAACCGGGAAGAAGGGAGGAACCGGCTTATGAGGGGACGCGTCTAGCACGGAAGCCCGAAAAAGCCCGTGAGTACTACCCAAAATGTCTTGGGGGGGGGCTAAGAGGTAGTGGGCCAAGGCAGGTAGGAGACCTGCGCCCACTTCCCAGGCTTACCGTGGAGAGCGGGAGTACGGGCAGACACCGTGTTACGCAGTAGAGCGCACGGTGTTCCTGTACGTGTGCATAGCCCGGTGCGGGTTATTCCACCTCCCTGCACTGGTAGGGCTAGATTGGGCATTGAGCCAGGTGTCATGAGCCGGCTCAACGCGTCTGGTCTCCAGTGCGTCTCCTCGGCCGGCTTACATGGCACCAGCCTTACGCATGGTGTCCCCGGTTCGCCTACATAGCCCGGTGCGGGTTATTCCACCTCCCCGCACTGGTCGGGCGACGGGGAGTATTCAACCAGGTAAGGTTGGGCAGGCTCGGTGCTCAAGGGAGCCAGTACGCCTGCACGGTCGGTATTTCCGGTCCGGTATTTCCGGCGCTACCTCCCCGCCCAGCCAGTACCACCAGTGCCTACACCACGCACCAGGCTTCCAGTGCGTCTTCAGAGCCCTGTTCCTCCTCCAGCACTCTTCCTATGGTGCGTGTCTCCAGCCCAGTGCCTCAGTTCCGGCACCACGCACTAAGCCACCTGTGCGTCTCCAGAGTCCTGTACACACTGTTCCTTCTCCCCGCACTCGCCCTGAGGTGCGTGCCCTTAGCCCGGTACCACCAGTGCCGGTACCACACGCACCAGGCCTATAGTGCGCTTCGAGAGTCAGTGTGCCCTGTCCCTGCTCCCGCACTAGGCTTGAAGTGCGTGTCTCCAGTCCGGTGCCTCCAGTTCCGGCACCAGTACCAGCCTACAGTGCGTCTCAGCCGGCCAGAGTCTGCCGTCTGCCCAACGGCGCCTGAACTGTCCGTCTGCCAAGCGCCGCATGAACTGCCCGTCTGTATTGAGCCTTCAAAGCGCCCGTCTGCCATGAGCCTGCAAAGCCGCCCGTCTGCCATGAGCCTACAGAGCCTTCCGCCAGACAGGAGCCGCTAGAGCCTTCCGCCAGACAGGAGCCGCTAGAGCCTTCCGCAGACAGGAGCAGCCAAAGCCTTCCGCAGACAGGATCAGCCAGAGCCATCCGTCTCCGAGCGCCGTCTGAGCTCCGTCTCCCAGCGCCGTCTGAGCCATCCGTCTCCCCAGCGCCGTCTGAGCCATCCGTCTCCCCAGCGCGTCTGACCATCCGTCTGTCCCGAGCCATTAGAGCCGCCCGTCTGTCCGAGCCGTCAGAGCCGTTAGTCAGTCAGGAGCCGCTAGAGCCGTTAGTCAGTCAGGATCTGCAGAGCCGCCAACCAGACAGGATCTGCCAGAGCGCCAACAGACAGGATCTGCCAGAGCCGCCAACCAGACAGAGTCTGCCAGAGCCGCCAACCAGACAGATCTGCCAGAGCCGCCACCAACATTGCAGAGCCGCCACAGACGTCTGCCAGAGCAGCCAACAGACAGGTCTGCCAGAGCCGTCAGCGAGCCATGACGTCAGCGCCGTAGCCAGAGCCGTCAGCAGCCATGGCTACCAGGCACGTAGCCAGACCATGAGCGTCCAGAGCCGTCAGCCAGCCATGAGCGTCCAGACCGTCAGCAGCCATGACGTCAGCCGTCAGCCAGCCATGAGCGTCCAGAGCCGTCAGCCAGCCATGAGCGTCCAGGCGTCGCCAGCCCATGAGCGTCCAGAGCCGTCAGCCAGCCATGAGTCGTCCAGAGCCGTCAGCCACAGCCATGAGCGTCAGAGCCGTCAGCCAGCCATGAGCGTCAGGGCCGTCAGCCAGCCATGAGCGTCCAGGGCCGTCAGCCACCATGAGCGTCCAGGGCCGTCAGCCAGCCATGAGCGTCCAGAGCCGCTCAGCCAGCCATGAGCGTCCAGAGCCGTCAGCCAGCCATGAGCGTCCAGAGCCGTCAGCCAGCCATGACGCGCCAGAGCCGTCAGCAGCATGAGCGTCCAGAGCGTCAGCCAGTCATGAGCTGCCCTCAGCCAGAGCGGCCATTTATCCAGAACTGCCCCTCAGTCCAGAGCTGTCTCTCTGTCCGGAGCTGCCCTTCAGTCCGGAGTTGCCCCTCTATCCTGAGCTACCTTCCTATCCTGACTACCTCTCTGTCCTGTGCTATATCTCTGTCCTGAGCTACTCATCCCGGTGCTGCCCTTGTCCGTGCTGCCCTTATATTAAGGTTACCATTAAAATTAAGTGGGTGTAAGATGAGGTGGTCATTCTAAGGGGGAGACGTAAGCTGGGATTGACTATGGTGGGGGTACCTCGCCCAGAGCCTGAGCCACACCTGTCAGATGCCACCCAGACCTCCCCTAGACTTTTTGGTGGTGCGTCGAGTACCCACCTTGAGGGGGGGTTATGTCACGTTCCTGACCTGTTTTCTGTTAGTTTGTGTATGTGTTAGCTGGTCAGGACGTGAGTTTGGGTGGCAGTCTATGTTTTCTGTTTCTATGTTGGTTTAAAGGGTGACCTGATATGGCTCTCAATTAGAGGCAGGTGGTTTTCATTTCCTCTGATGAGAGCCATATTAAGGTAGGTTGTTTTCACACTGTTGTTTGTGGGTGGTTGTCTCCTGTGTCAGTGTCTGTATGTTATGCCACACGGGACTGTTTTCGGTTTTGTTTGTTCTTCGTTTTATGTAGTCAGTTTTCCGTTATTGCGTTCTGTGTTTCATGTTAGTTCGTCGTCCAGGTCTGTCTACATCGTTATTGTTTTGTTAGTTAGTCAAGTATAGTTTGTTTTCGTCTTGTTTAAATAAATATCATGTCATATCAACAACGCTGCGCCTTGTCGAATCACTACTCCTCTCTTCGTATGAAGAGGAGGAGGAACACCGTTACAACTGCGTGACAACATTTCCCATCAACTCCAGTCTTATCAAACGTAGGCTAAAATAACCTTATTACAAAATCAAAAGCTTTCTGGAATCAGTTGAAACATGCAAAAGTAGGCTTATCTTCCTGTAATCATTCTGAATATTGTGCAGACGGAGAAGATATGAACCTAGTATTACTGCACTGTTGAGCTAGAACACAAAGCATTAGGTATTACTGACTGTTGGAGCTAGAAACACAAGCATTAGGTATTACTTGTACTGTTGGAGCTAGAAACACAAGCATTATTTAGATATACTGTACTGTTGAGCTAGAAACACAAGCATTATGTATACTGTACTGTTGGAGCTAGAAACACAAGCATTACGTATTACTGTACTGTTGAGCTAGAAACACAAGCATTATGTATTACTGTACTGTTGGAGCTAGAACACAAGCATTGGTATTACTGTACTGTTGGAGCTAGAAACACAAGCATTATGTATTACTGTAGACTGTTGGAGCTAGAAACACACGCATTATGTATTACTGTACTGTTGAGCTAGAAACACCGCAGTTATGTATTACTGACTGTTGGAGCTAGAAACACAAGCATTTCGCTGCACCTGTGATGAAATCTGAAAATGTGTGTACGAGACCAATAAACTTTGATTTGATTTTGAGTTCACAGATGAGCTCTTGTTTTTGATTGATTTTCCAGAATACATTCTCATTTACAACAATGAGCTGGTGAATAGTTACACGGGAGATGAATGAGCTAATTGGAAGCTGGGACGATTTAGGTGGTCATGATGGTATGAGGGCCAGATTGGGAATTTAGCCAGGACACCGGGGTTTACCTCTACTCTTACGATAAGTGCCATGGGATCTTCAGTGACCACAGAGAGTCAGGACACCTGTTTAACGTCCCACAATTACTGATGCTATAAGTCGATGGTGTTTCTGGTCAATGATTGTACAGGCGGTATAATTTATTTTATTTCACCTTTATTTAACCAGGTAGGCTAGTTGAGAACAAGTTCTCATTTGCAATTGCGACCTGGCCAAGATAAAGCAAAGCAGTTCAACACATAAAACAACATAGAGTTACACATGGAGTAAACAAAACATACAATCAATAATACAGTAGAAAAATCTATATACAGCATGTGCAAATGAGGTGGGATAAGAGAGGTAAGGCAATAAATAGGCCATGGGGCAAAGTAATTTCAAATATAGCAATTAAACTAATGATGATGATGTGAATGGTTTGACCATCCAGATACAATGCGTGCCTGACTACCTAGGAAAGGTGGTCAGGAAAATCTGATCACAATCAGACCGGCAGCTTTTCTCAGCCAGTCGAAATCATGAATCAGCATCATTTTTTTATGGATATACAAAGAAATATGAATTGAACAAAGGTAAAGATGAAGTACAGC
>NW_019945711.1:32490-36329 GCF_002910315.2 Salvelinus sp. IW2-2015 | reverse complement strand
TGTAGTGCGCTGCCAACCCACAGCTCTCTGCGTCCTCCCCCAACAGGACGGGTAGCCTACTCTCTAATTGTTTTATATTTTTGACATTCTGTCAGGAAATGCAGCTCTGTCTCAGGTTCTGCTGTTGTGCAGTGGTTGCACAGCCTTTCCTCTACAGGGAGCCAGGTTTTCCTGTGTCRACCCTTCTCAATGGCAAGGCTGTGGTCACTGAGCCTGTACTTTGTCAAGGTTTTTCTAAGGTTTTGATCAGTAACCATGGTCAAATAGTTAGCCACGGTGTACTGTCGATTTAGGGCCAGATAGCACTGGATTTTGCTTTGTGCTTGTGCTTGTGTTTCCCAATAAGCAATGTAGTTTTGTTTTGACTGTGTTGTAATTTGTTTTATTCTAATTAATTGGATGTTCTGGTCCTGAGGCTTCAGTGTGTTAGTAGAACAGGTTTGTGAACTCAGCCCCAGGACCAGCTGGATGAGGGGACTGAGGCTTCAGAGTGTTAGTAGAACAGGTTTGTGAACTCAGCCCCAGGACCAGCTGGATGAGGGGACTCTTTTCTTTGATCAGCTCTTGGCATTGCAGGGCTTGGTAATGATATGAGAGGGGGTCACTGTATTTTAGATGTTTCCAAAACTTAATTGCTCTTTTATGAGTTTTTATTATTAGTGGATATTGGCCTAATTCTGCCCTGCATGCATTGTTTGTAGTTTTCCTCTGGGCACGTAGGAGAATCTTACAGAACTCTGCATGCAGGGTTTCAATGGGGTGTTTGTCACATTTGGTGAAATCTTGTTCCAAACAGCCAATAGTTCTACAATAGAATGATATTGATCCCCAAAGAAAACTGCTTTCCAAACAGCCAATATTTCTACAATAGAATGATATCGGTGTTGCATCAGACAAATGCTACAGACGATATCATGATACAATATTTCCTGCAGTCGACACTGTCACCACCAATAAATCCGCGATAATTGAGAATTTCAATAAGCATTTTTCTACGGCTGGCCATGCTTTCCACCTGGCTACCCCCACCCTGGTCAACAGCCCTGCACCCCTCACAGCAACTTGCCCAAACCTCCCCCATTTCTCCTTCTCCTTCACCCAAATCCAGATAGCTGATGTTCTGAAAGAGACCTGGATCTTCTCTGGAAAAGCATTATTTTAGTAATTCTGAGGTTTACTGCTATGGGCCCAGGTCTGGCAGTACTGCTCTAGCAGGTCCAGGCTCTGCTGTAGACCATGTGCTGTGGGTGACAGCAGGCATAGGTCATCTACGAAGAGTAGGTATTTAACCTCTGAATTATGGAGACTAACACCAGGGGCTGAGGATTTTTCTAGAATAGTGGCCAATTCGTTGATGTAAATATTGAAGAGTGCAGGGCTCAGATTGCAACCCTGACGAAGGCTCTACCCATGGTTAAAGAATTATGTTCTATTCTTTCCAATTTTAATGCTGCACGTATTGCCAGTATACATTGATTCAATTATGTAATATGTTTTACCCCCTACACCACTTTCAATAACTTTGTAGAACAGTCCTTTATGCCAAATAGAATCAAATGCTTTTTGGAAGTCGATAAAGCAAGCGTATATTTTAGTATTCTCTCTCTCTCTCTCTCTCTACTCTCTCTCATCTCTCTCTCTCTCCTCTTTCTCTCTCTCTCTGTCTCTCTGTCTGGTTTAACCTCTCACCGTACCCAATAACAGGGGAGGTTAGCATGTCTTGGAGGGATGATACTAACCTCTCACCATTAGCAATAACAGGGGAGGTTAGTATGTCTTGGAGGGATGATCTAACCTCTCACCATTAGCAATAAACAGGGGAGTTAACATGTCTTGGAGGTATGATCTAACCTCTCACCATTAGCAATAACAGGGAGGTTAGTATGTCTTGGAGGGATGATCTAACCTCTCACCATATGCAATAACAGGGGAGGTTAAACATGTCTTGGAGGTATGATCTAACCTCTTCACCATTAGCAATAACAGGGGAGTTTAGCATGTCTTGGAGGTATGATCTAATCTCTCACCATTACCAATAAACAGGAGAGTGTTAGCATGTCTTGGAGGTTATGATCTAACCTCCTCACCATTACCAATAACAGGGGAGGTTAGCATGTCTTGGAGGTTATGATCTAACCTCCTCCCATTACCAATAACAGGGGAGTTAGCATGTCTTGGAGGTATGATCTAACCTCTCACCATTACCAATAACAGGGGAGGTTAGCATGTCTTGAGGTTATGATCTAACCTCTCACCATTACCAATAACAGGGAGGTTAGCATGTCTTGGAGGGTATGATCTAACCTCTCACCATTACCAATAACAGGGGAGTTTAACATGTCTTGGAGGGATGATCTAACCTCTCACCATTACCAATAACAGGGGAGTTTAACATGTTCTTGGAGGTATGATCTAACCTCTCACCATTACCAATAACAGGGAGGTTAACATGTCTTGGAGTATGATCTAACCCTCTCACCATTACCAATAACAGGGGAGGTTAGCATGTCTTGAGGTATGATCTAACCTCTCACCATATGCAATAACAAAGGGGAGTTTTAACAATGTCTTGGAGGTATGATCTAACCTCTCAACATTAGCAATAACAGGGGAGGTTTAGCATGTCTTGGGGGTATGATCTAACCTCTCACCATTAACCAACAGGAGGGAGTTAGCTGTCTTGGAAGGTTATGATATTTTTTCCTCTGTAACTTTATAACTAAGATAAATAAAGTGGGTTAAGATCTGAAAAGTAAAAAAGATATGAGAATACCCTCAAATTAAAGAGTTTCATTCAGTTCTTTCGCTCTCATTTAAAACAATTTGATCTCAAATCCCAAATGCTTTAGTATAGAGCCCCCCCAAAAAAATGTTTTGGCTTTACTGTCCAAATAAATATGTAGAGGAGTGTAGATCACAAAGAGAATAGTTGCTGTTTGACATTACCGTATATATCTCAAACGTTTTCAAGAGTGAATTCAGAATCCATTTATTATCGTTCTCAAAACAATCCTTACCTCTGTTTTCTATTCTCACTCAACTTCCCAGCCAGCGGTTGTTCCTCATTAGTTATCTGTAACCACAGACAGACTTCAGACTGAGATACAGACCAACTGAGATCACACTTACCCCAGACCCTGAGTACAAAACTCACAGACACATCCTGATAGTGACTGACACATCCTTAGAGTGACTGACACATCTCTTAGAATGACAGACACATCCTTATAGTGACTGACACATCCTTAGATGACAGACACATCCTTAGAGTGAATGACACATCCTTAGAGTGACTGACGCATCCTTAGAGTGACTGACACATCCTTTAGAGTGACTGACGCATCCTTAGAGTGACTGACACATCCTTAGAGTGACAGACACATCCCTTAGAGTGACAGACACATCCTTATAGTGGACTGGACACATCCTTATAGTGACTGACACACCTCTATAGTGACTGACACATCCTTATAGTGACTGACACATCCTTAGACTGACAGACACATCCTTAGACTGACAGACACATCCTGACAGTGACAGATACATCGCTTAGGCGACCCAGACACACAGAACCAGACCAGAGAGAGTCAGCACAGACAGACAGACAGACAGACAGACAGCAAGACAGACAGACAGACAGACAGAACCAGACAGACAGACAAGAGACAGACAGACAGAACAGGACAGACAGACAGACAGACAGACAGACAGACGACAGACAGACAGACAGACAGACAGACAGACATTCCCTAATAGTGGTACTACTATAGACCAGAGCCCTATTCCCTATAACTATGGTTAAACAATAAACCAAGATTCCCTAACATGTGTTACTACTA
>NW_019945711.1:14304-28381 GCF_002910315.2 Salvelinus sp. IW2-2015 | reverse complement strand
TAGACCAGAGCCCTATTCCCTATATAGTGGTACTACTATAGACCAGAGCCCTATTCCCGATATAGTGGTACTACTATAGACCAGAGCCCTATTCCCTATATAGTGGCACTACTATAGACCAGAGCCTTATTCCTTATATAGTGGTACTACTATAGACCAGAGCCCTATTCCCTATATAGTGGTACAACTATAGACCAGAGCCCTATTCCCTATATAGTGCACTGATGTAGCCATGGTTCTGTACACACCTGATTCTGTATAATGAACCAACCATCAAGATATTATTCAGCTGAATATGATCAATTACATAAAATAAGTCTAAAAATGTGTTTATTTCACCGATCCTCTGGGGCGTCATCGGGTCAATCCTTATGATCCATCTAGAATTAGAAATCAGTAGTACCACTCACCAATCTGACCAGTCATTAATGTCCATCTCACATCCAGTCAGTTGCTGTAAAGTCTCTCTGGATAAGAGTCCGTTGCTGTAAAGTCTCTCTGGATAAGAGTCCGCTGCTGTAAATCTCTCTGGATAAAAGTCCGTTGCTGTAAAGTCTCTCTGGATAAGAGTCCGCTGCTGTAAATCTCTCTGGATAAAAGTCCGTTGCTGTAAAGTCTCTCTGGATAAGAGTTAGTTGCTGTAAAGTCTCTCTGGATAAAAGTTAGTTGCTGTAAAGTCTCTCTGGATAAAAGTTAGTTGCTGTAAAGTCTCTCTGGATAAGAGTTAGTTGCTGTAAAGTCTCTCTGGATAAAAGTTAGTTGCTGTAAAGTTTCTCTGGATAAAAGTTAGTTGCTGTAAAGTCTCTCTGGATAAGAGTTAGTTGCTGTAAAGTCTGGATAAGAGTTGCGTCTGTCTGTCAAGACCTTTAGTTGGTACATCAGCTCCTATTCTACAATAAGAGGATATTGTGTAATGGTGTTTTCGGGATGTGTCAAGTCCCTATATGCCCAAGTGTCAGTTATTGTGGTCAGGTTTGTACAAGCTAATGTCTTTCTTTACTCTCACTAAGAACTCAACTCAGCCCACAAAGTCAATATGACGTGTTTTACCATTCATATTCAGCAGAGAAGTCAGAGAGAGAGTCCGGGTTGATGTGAGATTTTGACTTCAGTTTGTTTGCTTGTCCCTCTGTGTGTTTATGTTTCAGATCCACTTCGGTTCGATTACTAATCTGTACATTCTCTCTGTCTCTCTCTCTGTCTCCCTCTCTCTCTCTGTCTCTCTCTCTCTCTCACTCCCTCGCCTCCCTCCCTCCCCTCTCCCTCTCTTCTCGCTCTCTCTCTCTCTGTGCCTCTCTCGTCATCTCTGTCTCTCGTGTCTCCGGTCTCTCTCCTCTCTCTCTCTCTCTCTCTCCTCTCTCTCCTCTCTCTCTCCTCCTCTCTCTCTCGCTCTCCTCTCTCTCCTCCTCCTCTGTCTCCTCTCTCTGTCTCCGTGTTCTCGTCTCCGTCTCTCTCTCCTGTCTCTCCTCGTCTCCTCTCTCTGTCTCTGTCTCTCTCGTCCTCCCGTCTCCTCTCTCTGTCTCCCTCTCTCTGCTCTTCTCTTCTCTCTCTCTCTCTCTCTCTCTCTCTCTCTCTTCTCTCTCTCTCTCTGCTCTCCTCTCTGTCTCTCTCTCTCTCTCTCCTCCCTCTCTCTCTCTGTCTCCTCTCTGTCTCTCTCTCTCAATTCAATTCAATTTCAAAGGGCTTTATTGCATGGGAAACATATTGTAACTTGCCAAAGCAAGTGAGGTAATAATAACAGTACAAAAGTGAAATAAACAATAAAGTTAACAATGAACATTACAAATGTCTATTATAGTATAATACAGTGTTGTAACGATGTACAAATGGTTAAAGTACAAAAGGAAAATAAATAAGCATAAATATGGGTTGTATTACAATTGTGTTTGTCTTCCACTGTTGCCCTTTTCTTTGGCAACAGGTCACACAATCTTGCTGCTGTGATTCACACTGTGGTATTTCACCCAGTAGATATGGGAGTTATCAAAATCAGGTTTGTTTCGAAATTATTTGTGAATCCCTGCTGTACAATCTGAGGGAAATACTGTATGTATCTCTAATATGGTCATTCATTGGGCAGGAGGTCAGGAAGTGCAGCTCAGTTTACACCTCATTTTGTGGGCAGTGTGTGTAACAGCATTGCTTCCGCCCCTCTCCTCGCCCCTCTCCTTGCCCCTACCTGGGCTCGAACCAGGGACCCTCTGCACACATCGACAACAGCCACCCTCGAAGCATCGTTACCCATCGCTCCACAAAAGCCGTGGCCCTTGCAGAGCAAGGGGAACAACTACTTCAAGTTCTCAGAGAGAGTGACGTCACCGATTGAAACGCTATTAGCGCGCACCCCGCTAACTAGCTAGCCATTTCACATCGGTTACATGTCAATAGCAAGGCTATGCTCACTGAGTCTGTACACAGTCAAAGCTTTCCTTAATTTTGCGTCAGTCACAGTGGTCAGGTATTCTGCCACTGTGTACTCTCTGTTTAGGGCCAAATAGCATTCTAGTTTGCTCAGTTTTTTTGTTAATTCTTTCCAATGTGTCAAGTAGTTATCTTTTTGTTTTCGCATGATTTGGTTGGGTCTAAATGTGTTGCTGTCCTGGGGCTCTGTGGGGTGTGTTTGTGTACAGAGCCCCAGGATCAGCTTGCTTGTCCATTAAAATAGCATCAAATTGATCAGAAATACAGTGTAGACATTGTTAATGTTGTAAATGACTATTGTAGCTGGAAACTGATGATTTTTTATAGAATATCTACAGAGGCGTACAGAGGCCCATCACTCCTGTGTTCCAATGGCACGTTGTGTTAGCTAATCCAAGTTTGCTGATAATGGGCCTCTGTACGCCTATGTAGATATTCCATAAAAAATGTGCCGTTTCCAGCTACAATAGTAATTTACAACATTAGCAACATCTACACTGTATTTCTGATCAATTTGATGTTATTTTAATGGACCAAAACTGTTATTTTCTTTCAAAAACAAGAACATTTCTAAGTGACCCCAAACTTTTGAACGGTAGTGTATATTCACACCACTCAATCAACACATGTTCGAATCACCTTTGGCAGCGATTACAGCTGTGAGTATTTTTGCACACCTAGATTTTGTACAATATCTYCACATTATTCTTTTTTAAATTCTTAAAGCTTCGTCAAGTTGGTTGTTGWTTATCGCTATACAGCAATTTTCAAGTCAAAATTGTCATATATTTTAATACCGATTTAAGTAAAAAATGTAACTCGGCCACTCAGAAACATTCAATGTCGTCTTGGTAAGCAACTCCAGTGTATATTTGTCCTTGTGTTTTAGATTATTGTCCTGCTGAAAGGTACATTTTTCTCCCAGTGTCTGGTGGAAAGCAGACTGAACCAGGTTTTCCTCTAGGATTGTGCCTGTGCTTAGCTCTATTCCATTTATTTATATCCCCCAAAAAAACTCCCAAGTCCTTGCCGATGACAAGCAAACCCATAACATGATGCAGCCACCAAAGTGCTGTAAAATATGAAGAGTGTTGTGTTGTGTTGGATTTGCCCCAAACATAACACTTTTGTATTCAGGACATAATTCATTTCTTTGTCACATTTTTTGCAGGTTTACTTTGTTACCTTGTTGCAAACAGGATGCATGTTTCGGAATATTTTTATTATGTACAAGGCTTCCTTCTTTTCACTCTGTCAGTTAGATTAGTATTGTGGAGTAGCTACAATGCTGTTCACCCATCCTCAGTTTTCTCCTATCACTGCCATTAAAACTCTGTAACTGTTTTAAAGACCTCATTTGCAATGAGGCCAATGGTTTAGGAAGGACACGTGTATGTTTTGTTGTGACTTTGTGTTTTTATACGTCATCCACAGTGTAATTAACAACTTCACCACGCTCAAAAGGGATATTCAATGTATGTTTTTAATTTGACCCATTTACCAATAGGTGCCCTTCTTTGTGAGGCATTGGAAAACCTCCCTGGTCTTTGTAGTTGAATCTGTGTTTGATATTCATCTCTTGACTGAGGGACCGTAAAGGTAATGTCACGATCGTCTTCGGGTGAAAGAGAGGACCAAGGCGCAGCGTGATATAAATACATTCTGTATTTATTTAAGAAAGACGAAGAACGCTATACAAAACAAAAAAGTGCAGACACTGGCAACTTACACATAGACAATTACCCATAACCTACCTAATGACTATGGCTGCCTAAATATGGCTCCCAATCAGAGACAACGATAGACAGCTGTCTCTAATTGAGAACCAATCTTGGCAACCATAGACTTACATAAACACCTACACTGAACACAACCCCATGAACTCTACAAAACCCTCCTAGACAATACAAACACCCTATACGAGACAAAAACACACAAACATCCCCCATGTCACACCCTGACCTAACTAAAATAATAAAGAAAACAAAGATAACTAAGGCCAGGGTGTGACAGGTAATTGTATGTGTGGAGTACAGAGATGAGGTAGTCATTCAAAACTCATGTTAAACACTATTTTTGCACACAGAGTGAATCAATGTAATTTATTATGTGACTTGTTAAGCAAATGTTTGCTCCTGAACTTATTTAGAATAGCCATAACAAACGGGTTGAATATTTAGTGACTCAAGACATTTCAGCTTTTTATTTTTTATTAATCACAAAAAAATTCTAAAAACATAATTCCACTTTGACATTATGGGGTATTGTGATGTCATTATGGGGTATTGTGATGTCACTTAGGGGTAATATGTGAATGTCATCTATGGGGTATTGTGATGTCATTATGGGGTATTGTGTGTAGACCAGTGACACAAAATCTCAAATTGAATCCATTTTGAATTCGGGCTGTAACACAACATAATGAAGAAGAAGAAAGGGGGTATGATTACTTCCTGAACTTCCTGTATACTTCCTATATATCTGCTAAAGCCACTGCTGCCACCTGCTGGCTGGATATGTAACTGCAAGTCCTGCTACCTTTCACAAAGACGTTTCAAACGTCTCTGCCTCTCATACCCCGAGTTGACACCAGGTGGCCCAGTTAACCTTAAACAGTATCCATATGTCTCAGGACACCAAGGATGTTCTGTTAGACAGACAGATAGAGGCTGTTAACCTTAAACAGTATCCATATGTCTCAGGACACCAAGGATGTTCTGTTAGACTGAGACAGATAGAGGCTGTTAACCTTATACAGTATCCATATGTCTCAGGACACCGAAGATGTTCTGTTAGACTGAGACAGATAGAGGCTGTTAACCTTATACATATCCATATGGTCTCAGGACACCAAGGATGTTCTGTTAGACTGAGACAGATAGAGGCTGTTAACCTTATACACCTATCCATATGTCTCAGGACACCAAGGATGTTCTGTTAGACTCGAGACAGATAGAGGCTGTTAACCTTATACACTATCCATATGTCTCAGGACACCAAGGTGTTCTGTTAGACAGATGAGCAGATAGAGGCTGTTAACCTTATACACTATCCATATGTCTCAGGACACCAGGGATGTTCTGTTAGACTGAGACAGATAGAGGCTGTTAACCTTATACAGTATCCATATGTCTCAGGACCCAAGGATGTTCGTTAGACTGAGAACAGATAGAGGCTGTTAACCTTATACAGTATCCAAAAACAATAGATACCACTGTGGCATAACCAGTGAAATGTTTCCAATATTCTCATCATCATTTCCATGCCATACGACAACATATTTGGGTTATATTGTACTGGGTAACTAGGACTCAAATCTAGTGTTCTATTGTTGGACGTAACTAGGTTATATTGTACTGAGGTAACTAAGCCCACATCTAGTGTTCTATTGTACTGAGGTAACTAGGCCCAAATCTATTGTTAATTTGTACTGAGGTAACTAGGCCCCAAATCTATTGTTCTATTGTACTGGACTAACTAGGCCCAAATCTATCGTTCTATTGTACTAAGTTAACTAGACCCCAAATCTATTGTTCTATTGTACTGAGGTAACTAGGCCCCAAATCTAGGAATTCTGAACAGAGAACCAATCGTCTGTCATGAGATCCCCGGGTCCAGTGTCATGTGATGAAAATTGAGAGCAGGAGGGTATGCCAAATGGCACCCTATTCCTATATAGTGCACTACTATAGAGCAGGAAACTGAGCACATTAGACACAGCACATTGTTGAACGGATTACTGTGCAGAAACATGGCCTGCAATTAATTAGCTGTTTACCTAAATAATACATACATTGAATCTATAGGTCAATTGTTGATGTTCGTGGGACCTGTGTGTCTTAGAGATGGTGCTTGTCGTTATTGTGTGGCTATATAAGACAGCAAGCTCATCTTGATCCGTGGTTGAATTAGAATTACAGTTATCAGCTGTCCAACCTACTGTCTGTCTGTCTGCATGTCTGTCTGTCGTTCCAGTGAGGGGTGAAAAACGTGTGCAGTGACATTCACAAACGAGTCCGAAGACTGGTCAGATCAGTCAGTCTTGGTTTTGAGACGAGTCATAATGTCATGGCGCATTCCGCACTGGACCCCACCCAACGCAAATACTGAGGCGGCACGCAGCACAATAGGTGTGTGAACTGTGTGTTGGAACGGGACAGCCTGAAAACACGCCACTTTTTGATACACGCTACAACCGAAAGTTGCTTTTTCGTAGCAGGTTAGAAGAATTTACGCAGCAGCGTTTGGAGAAGAAACGTATCATGTTCGGGAATTAGGTTAAGGTTAGGAAAAGAGTTAGGGTTTGCGAAATTCTTTCCTAAAATGTTACGAAATTACTTCGGCGAAGTACTACTATATGTTTTAGGGAGTCCAGTGTTGGACACCCTTTTACATGTCAAACAGTTCCAGAGTAGGTGTGAGAGCATTTTTGACTGTGCAATTTTTCTTTACGCATCCTAATGAAGAGCATTTAAGTCGGATAGACCATTCATATGTACCATGAGTTAATACAGAGAAAGAATACACACGAACACTCTGTTTTCCTAAAGCCAAAAGTAGTAAACCAAACATTCTCTCCTTAACCGGTCAACTGACTGTAACATTTCCCGACTTTAAAACACCCTGGATAGACTGGTCGGTCCCATGGCTGACGAGGCTACAGGACGTTTTTTCCTTTCTTATTTTCTTCTTTGTGTACGTGTGACTCGAGACTCTGGTGTTATGTAACCGCTCAATCCCAGTTTCAATCAAGAATGTTTTCACGCGAATATCGGCGGGCGGTTCCATAGTGATAAAGAGCTGCGCGCTGCGGTACCGGATAAAGGCGCAGGTTTCCCCTCGAGGTGCAGAAGAGCGAGCGCCCAGATCCAGGGAAGGACCGATCATAAACACGCGTCATGGGTAAGTCTCAATGGTGAAATATAGTATATTTACGATATCTCTGCTTTCAGGTACTTTGGTTTATATTTCATTATCCTGCTGTGCTTGTTCAGCTGAATTTAAAGTTGTCATGCATTTGTCAATTAGCCAACAAGTGGTGTGATTTTGTGCTGATGCCTTAGTACTTTGTTTGCTACACTGAGTAAGATTTATGCAAACGCTATAATGACAAAACCACTCTGTTTTTTGATTCATTAAAGCAGTTATTGTGATCAGCATTATTGAACTTGGACAGCTTTGTATAATTGTCTGTTGTAGTTTAACAAACACAATGGATGTATGATGTATTGTCAGTCAGGAAACAGTCAAATTAATAGAAAATGAGTCAGGTATCAAATCAAATCAAATGTATTCATATAGCCCTTCTTAAATCAGCTGATATCTCAAAGTGCTGTACAGAAACCCAGCCTAAAACCCCAAACAGCAAGCAATGCAGGTGTAGAAGCACGGCAGTAGGAACAACTCCCTAGAAAGGCCAGAATCTAGGAAGAAACATAGAGAGGAACCAGCTATGAGGGGTGGCCAGTCCTCTTCTGGCTGTGCCGGGTGGAGATTATAACAGAACATGGCCAAGATGTTCAAATGTTCAAAAATGACCAGCATGGTCAAATATAATAATATCCAGTATCGCATACGTAGTCAGGGGTAATGCAGTCAGCATAGAGTAAATGTCATTGCTTTCATAGCCGATCATTAAGAGTATCTCTACGCTCCTGCGGTCTCTAGAGAGTTGAAAACAGCAGGTCTGGGACAGGTAGCACGTCCGGTGAACAGGTCAGGGTTCCATAGCCACGCAGAACAGTTGAAACTGGAGCAGCAGCACGGCCAGGTGGACTGGGACAGCAAGGAGTCATCATGCCAGGTAGTCCTGAGGCATGGTCCTGGGCTCAGGTCCTCCGAGAGAGAGAAGAAAGAAGAGAGAAAGAGAGAATTAGAGAGAGCATACTTAAATTCACACAGGACACCGGATAGACAGGAGAGTACTCCAGATATAACAAACTGACCCTAGCCCCCGACAACAAAAACTACTGCAGCATAAATACTGGAGCCTAGACAGGAGGGTCGGGAGACACGATAGCCCGCACGCGACAGGGCAAACAGGAAGGTATACCTCACACCACTCCCACTTGCCAAAGCAAAGGGTATCTTTCAACCACCAATTTACCATCCTGAGACAAGGCCGAGTATAGCCCACAAAGATCTCCGCCACGGCACAACCAAGGGGGGGCGCCAACCCAGACAGGAAGATCACGTCAGTGACTCAACCCACTCAAGTGACGCACCCCTCCTAGGGACGGCATGAAAGAGCACCAGAGGCAGAGATCCCAGTGGAGAGAGGGGAACCGGCCAGGCAGAGACAGCAAGGGCGGTTCATTGCTCCAGAGCCTTTCCGTTCACCTTCACACCCTGGGCCAGACTACACTCAATCATATGACCCACTGAAGAGATGAGTCTTCAGTAAAGACTTAAAGTTGAGACCGAGTCTCGTCTCTCACATGGGTAGGCAGACCATTCCATAAAAATTGAGATCTATAGGAGAAAGCCCTGCCTCCAGCTGTTTGCTTAGAAATTCTGGGACAATTAGGAGGCCTGCGTCTTGTGACCTAGCGTACGTGTAGGTATGTACGGCAGGACCAAATCGGAAAGATAGTTAGGGCAAGCCCATGTAATGCTTTGTAGGTTAGCAGTAAAACCTTAAAATCAGCCCTTGCCTTAACAGGAGCCAGTGTAGGGAGGCTAGCACTGGAGTAATATGATCACATTTTTGGGTTCTAGTCGGATTCTGGCAGCCGTATTTAGCACTGTAACTTGAAGTTTACTTAGTGCATTATCCGGTAGCCGGAAAGTAGAGCATTGCAGTAGTCTAACCTAGAAGTAACAAAGCATGGATTAATTTTTCTGCATATATTTTTGGACAGAAAGTTTCTGATTTTTCAATGTTACGTAAATGGAAAAAAGCTGTCCTTGAAACAGTCTTGATATGTTCGTCAAAAGAGAGTCAGGTTCCAGAGTAACGCCGAGGTCCTTCCACAGTTTTATTTGAGACAACTTTACAACCATCAAGATTAATTGTCAGATTCACAGAAGATCTCTTTGTTTCTTGGGACCTAGAACAAGCATCTCTGTTTTGTCCGAGTTTAAAAGTAGACAGTTTTCAGCCATCCACTTCCTAGTGTCTGAAACACAGTTTCTAGCGGGGCAATTTTGGGGCTTCACCATGTTTCATTGAAATGTACAGCTGTGTGTCGTCCGCATAGCAGTGAAAGTTAACATTATGCTTTCGAATGACATCCCCAAGAGGTAAATATAATAGTGAAAACAATATTGGTCCTAAAACAGAACCTTGAGAACACCGGAATTTACAGTTGATTTGTCAGAGGACAAACCATTCACAGGACAAACTGATATCTTTCGACAGATAAGATCTAAACCAGGCCAGAACTTGTCCGTGTAGACCAATTGGGTTTCCAATCTCTCCAAAAGATGTGGTGATCGATGGTATCAAAGGCAGCACTAAGGTCTAGGAGCACTAGGACAGATGCAGAGCCTCGTTCTGACGCCATTAAAAGGTCATTTACCACCTTCACAAGTGCAGTCTCAGTGCTATGATGGGGTCTAAAACCAGACTGAAGCATTTCGTATACATTGTTTGTCTTCAGGAAGGCAGTGAGTTGCTGCGCAACAGCTTTTTCTAACATTTTTGAGAGGAATGGAAGATTCGATATAGGCCGATAGTTTTTAATATTTTCTGGGTCAAGATTTGGCTTTTTCAAGAGAGACTTTATTACTGCCACTTTTAGTGAGTTTGGTACACATCCGGTGGATAGAGAGTGTTTATTATGTTCAACATAGGAGGGCCGAGCACAGGAAGCAGCTCTTTAAGTAGTTTAGTTGGAATAGGGTCCAGTATGCAGCTTGAAGGTTTAGAGGCCATGATTATTTTCATCATTGTGTCAAGAGATTATAGTACTAAACACTTGAGTGTCTCTCTTGATCCTAGGTCCTAGCGAGTTGTGCCAAAGTAAAAGTGTCACCCAGTAAATAGTACTTGAAAAAGTCTGAAAAGTATTTGTTTTAAATATACTTAATATCAAAAGTAAAAAATAATTGCTAAAAAATAAATATAATACTTTAAGTATAAAAGTAAATGTACTTGCTAAAAAAACAAATAATACTTAAGTATCAAAAGTAAAAGTTAAATCATTTCACAAACATCCCTCCTTATTTTCTTGTTGTTTTTATCTTACAGATGGCCAGGGGCTCCAAGGCTCTGTAGCAGGAGGATGTTGTGGAGCCTCCTGGCCAGCCTACAGGCAGTGTTGTTGTATGGGTGCYTGCTGGTGGCAGGGAAGTCAGACACAGGAGATCCAACTTGCTATAAAACGAAGCAGTTTAATAAGTGCTCAAAACGCCGAAAATATACAAAATAATACAAATAGGTACAGAACCGTCGCACACCAGAACATATCTTGCACACAGCTWACAAACAAACAATCACCGACAAGGACAATGAGAGGGAACAGAGGGTTAAATACAAAACATGTAATGAATGGGATTTGGAAACAGGTGTAAATGATACAAGACAAGACAAAACCAATGGAAAATGAAAAGAGGATCAGCGACGGCTAGAAGGTCGACGACTTCGACCGCCGAACGCCGCCCGAACAAGTAGAGGGACCGACTTCGGCGGTAGTCGTGACAGCTGTGTGTGAAATAGGATATTGTTTTTGTTCCCTCCCAAACGGCAGYCTTACCAGACATGTTTTCCCTTCACGATTCTCTCRGAGAGGATGTGACGACTGACTGCTGTACACAGGTACAGAACATTAGGAATGTACAAGCCGGCTACTGCTCATTGAGACGAAAGGGGAAATTGTCATTGCAGCAAAACAAACCTAGAACGTGTTCATGACGTTTCCTGTTATCCTGGGTAATAGCCCACTAATACAGACTGAGGCCCAAATCACCCTGATTCAACTCCCTGAGGGTTTGATGATTCGTTGACATGTTGAATCAGGGAAGTTTGTCCGGGGCTACGACAACAATGTGGGGAAGGGGAGAGAGACAGAAAGAAGAGGTGGGGGAAGGGGAGAGAGACAGAAAGAGAGGTGGGGGGAAGGGGAGAGAGACAGAAAGAGAGGTGGGGAAGGGGAGGAGACAGAAAGAAGGTGGGGGGAAGGGGAGAGAGACAGAAAGAGAGGTGGGGGGAAGGGGAGAGAGACAGAAGAGAGAGAGTGGGGAAGGGGAGTGAGACAGAAGAGAGAGAGGGGGAAGGGGGAGGAGACAGAAAGAGAGAGGGGGGAAGGGGAGTGAGACAGAAAGAGAGAGGGGGGAAGGGGAGTGAGACGAAAGAGAAGAGAGAGGGGAAGGGGAGTGAGACAGAAAGAGAGAGAGAGGGGAAGGGGAGTGAGACAGAAAGAGAGAGGGGGGGAAGGGGAGAGAGACAGAAAGAGAGGTGGGGGGAAGGGAGAGAGACCGAAAGAGAGGTGGGGAAGGGGAGAGAGACAGAAAGAGAGGTGGGGGAAGGGGAGAGAGACAGAAAGAGAGGTGGGGGGAAGGGGAGAGAGACAGAAAGAGAGGTGGGGGGAAGGGGGGGGGGAGAGAGACAGAGAAGAGAGTGGGGAAGGGGAGTGAGACAGAAGAGAGAGAGGGGAGGGAGGAGAGACAGAAAGAGAGGGGGGGAAGGGAGTGAAGACAGAAAGAGAGGTGGGAAGGGGAGTGAGACAGAAAAAGAGGTGGGGGGGATAGACAGAAAGAGAGAGAGGGGGAAGGGGAGTGAGACAGAAAGGAGAGAGGGGGGAAGGGGAGTGAGACAGAAAGAGAGAGGGGGGAAGGGAGTGAGACAGAAAGAGAGAGGGGGGAAGGGGAGTGAGACAGAAAGAGAGAGGGGGGAAGGGGAGTGAGACAGAAAGAGAGAGAGGGGGGGAAGGGGAGTGAGACAGAAAGAGGAGGGGGGGAAGGGAGTGAGACAGAAAGAGAGAAGGGGGGAAGGGAGTGAGACAAGAAGAGAGAGGGGGAAGGGGAGTGAGACAGAAAAGAAGAGAGAGGGTGGAAGGGGAGTGAAGACAGAAAGAGAGAGAGGGGGAAGGGGAGTGAGACAGAAAGAGAGAGGGGGGGAAGGGGATGAGACAGAAAGAGAAGAGAGGGGGGAAGGGGAGTGAGACAGAAAGAGAGAGAGGGGGAAGGGGAGTGAGACAGAAAGAGAGAGAGGGGGGAGGGGAAGTGAGACAGAAAAGAGAGGTGGGGGAAGGGGAGTGAGACAGAAAGAGAGAGGGGGGAAGGGGATGAGACAGAAGAGAGAGAGGGGGGAAGGGGAGTGAGACAGAAAGAGAGGGGGGGAAGGGAGTGAGACAGAAAGAGAGGGGGGGGAAGGGGAGTGACAGAAAGAGAGGGGGGGAAGGGAGTGAGACAGAAAGAGAGAGGGGGGAAGGGAGTGAGACAGAAAGAGGGGGGGAAGGGGATGAGACAGAAAGAGAGGGGGGAAGGGGAGTGAGACAAAAGAAGAGAGGGGGGGAAGGGAGTGAGACAGAAAGAGAGGGGGGGAGGGGAGTGAGACAGAAAGAGAGGTGGGGGGAAGGGGAGTGAGACAGAAAGAGAGGTGGGGGGAAGGGGAGTGAGACAGAAAGAGAGGTGGGGGAAGGGGAGAGAGACAGAAAGAGAGGTGAGGGGAAGGAGAGAGAGAGAGAGAGGATGTGTGACCTCTGACCTGGAAGATGACGAGCTCCGCCGCCTCCACTTTCCGCTGCTCAGCTATGATGTCATCACTGAGTCGACCCTCCTTCCAGGCTTGCATGGTCTCCTCTCCGTACTTGAAGTGCTCTGGGTTCTTCACCTCACCTGACAAAGGGACAGAACAGCAAGCAACGTCAAGCGTGTGTGTAGTTTGTTGGCACCTGTGTGTGTGTGTGTGTGTGTTGGCGTGTGTGTGTGTGTGTGTGTGTACCTGTGATATCCTCCATTGTGGCGGAGGCTCTGAAGTTCATGGCGTAGAGGTCGACACAACAACCTTGTAGCCCTGCTGTCTGAGGGCTTCCACGGCAACATCCTTCGCTGCCGAGTTAAAGGACCCCCCACTCTGATGGGCGTACACAATCAGCACTGTCTTCTGAGCTGGTACACACACACACACACCACACACACACACACACACACACACACACCCACACACACACACCACACACACACACACACACACACACACACCAACACACACGATAAGGTGGTGGATGGATCAGTCATAATTGTTCCCCTAAAACAAAACTACACATCAAGTTACATTTCATTATGAATGTGTTATTATCTGGTTTCTTACTCACTCTTAGAAAAAAAAGCGTTCCAAAAGGGTTCTGTGGCTGTCGCCATAGGAGAACCCTTTTTTGGTTACAGGTAGAACCCTTTTGAACCCAAAAGACTTCCACCTGGAACCAAAAAGGGTTCTACCTGGAAACAAAGAGTTCTACCCGGAACCAAAAGAGTTCTACCTAGAACCAAAAAGAGTTATTCAAAAGGGTTCTCTCTATGAGAACAGCTGAAAAACCTTTTTGGTTCTAGAGAGCACTTTTTTCCAAGAATGTATGTCATTACTGGGTTATGACTGTGTCTTACGTTCCACATGGCCCTATTCCCTTTATAGTGCAACTACTTTGTACCAGGGTCCAATAGGGCGTGTACTATATAGGGCAGTGTTTCCCAGCTCCAGTCCTCCAACAGTAAC
>NW_019945711.1:12016-13860 GCF_002910315.2 Salvelinus sp. IW2-2015 | reverse complement strand
GCGTTTTATTTTCGCAACACTTTCCCTGGCTGTCACTGTTCTTGCTGAACCAAAAAAATGGCCTCTATTTCATCACAATTTTGAGATAATGACATCTTGTGGTCTTTATGTGAATTACAGCTAGTTACCCCCTACTATCCTACCAATTTAAAATAGCCGTAATGTAGGGGGTCCACCACTCTGCCCAAAGTGGGTAAAAACGCGCGTTGGTGATGAAATGTAACTTCCATATGCTATAAAATACATTTTACTAAGACAAATATGATTCTTCATGTTCTGAATAGTTAATCAAAGCGGAATGAAGTCGGGACCTGCATTGAATAGCAATGGACAGTTGGCATTCAGTTCCTGATTCCGTTTTGTTCACGTTTATTTGCCGCTAGTTTGCGTAACTGCGTGACAGTAGGAGGTTCTAGATTGCACAGACTGAAAGTGCGCCAGCATGAATGAGCACGATGCATTCCAAATTGGCAAATTAGGATTTGTAAAGTCATGTAAATTAGTTGCATAATTTTTTATAAAACTTTTAAATATTATTAATACATTTAAAAATCTACATATCAGCTATTATAGGAATGACCCTTCGGTGCGTGTCTGTGTGTGCTGCGTGTGTGCCAGTGCGAACGCGACATTTCAGCAGCAGGTATAAAATAATAACAGACAACAAACTACCTAGATAGCCAGTTCAAAGGATAAATTGTATCAGTTATCTCACTAGTTAACTAGAGCTAACGAAGCATGAATGGTGTTGTAGCTTTTCCACCGGGACTGTAGACAGCCTAAATAAATCTGCACCGTTGGAAAGCTGGTAAACAGTAGCCATGTAATTGAGACAACATTAAAACTCGTCTAAGAATAGCCTAATGAGAAATAACTTGCTGTGCATAGATCTCCCCGGAAATATGAATAGTAGAGCCTAGTATATAAACACGTCTAGACACCTTGCTTTGAGGTAGCCAACCTTAACCATTTGATCCCTGATTCATTGAATGAGGGAATCATTTTATAAAGACAAAAGTATTTCCTTGTAATGTTGCAATATTTAACGTATATTTAACCATCCTCCAGGATAGCTACTGGGTGTGCAGGCTTTTGTTCCAGCCCTGGTCTAACCACATTGTAGCCTTAACAACAGCTGCTCAACAGGACCTTCATAAGTAGACTTGGGTGTTTCAGGGCTGGATCAGAAGCCTGCATGATGGACACCCAGGAGCTCTCTAGATGACAACATGTGACTAGTGCAGTTTCTACTTTGTGGGGGGTTAAGTGCCTTGATAAAAGGGCACAGCGACAGGAGATGGTAGGCCTTATGGGATCAGACACAGAAGCCTTCCAGTGTCAATAATGCTTACTTTTTTCATGTAGTCTAAATAATAGCCATGAAATGTGGTTAAGTCATGGAGAAGTCGTGGAAAAAGTGAATAAACCCTTCACAGTGAATAATCAGAGGTCTCTTGATCATAACGTCATTTGTAAATTTCGGTGAATATAGTTAATAAATGGAAAAAAGACAGCTGCTGCACTTCTTTCATCCCGAGTCAAGCATTGATTAACATTTATATTTTTTTAAAGTCTGATTTCGTAAGCTAATAAATCCCATAATAAGCACCGGGCTCTGTTGACAGAGCGGTGGCTGGTTTCTTGCAGTGACGTTTGAGGATTTTACATGTTGTTTCCGTGGATCACAAGAAGCCAAATGGACACAAACTAAATTAAATGTAAAAGATAACGAGTTAAATGCTGAGTCTCTCAGTTATCCTTAATTTCTTACAGCGTCCAGTCTAAGCCGACACAATGCTATTCTCTAACAGCGTCAGTCTAGCCGACACAATGCTATTCTCTAA
>NW_019945711.1:0-11024 GCF_002910315.2 Salvelinus sp. IW2-2015 | reverse complement strand
AGGTTCATCTCAAAGGCTGATACAAGGGGGAACGGCGTTTAATCCCGGGTTTTTATCAGCCCCTCGCTGACAACCAAGTCAGCTAACCACTTGTGAGGCTCCGATATGACTCCCTCCCTGACAACCACTAAAGGCTGATTAACCCTCACTCCTCCGCCCTGAAAACCAGTAGAAGGCTGAAATATAGCCCCCCCTCCTCCCAGGGGAGGGGTATTCCAGCCCTTTATCTGGTTTGTCAGGGAGAGGGCGTTATCCTAAGCCTTTCTCGCTAGTGGTCGGGGAAGGGTTTACATGCAGCGCCTTTTATCTGGTGTCCAGGGGCGCTCTCCCACTGAACAACCCAGCTAAAGGCTGATAACAACCTCCCACTCCCTGACAACCAGCTAAAGGCTGATACCTCCCTCCCCTGACAACCAGCTAAAGGCTGTAAACCCTCCCCTGACACGCAGCTAAAGGCTGATAACCCCTCCTCCTGACAACCAGTACAAGGCTGATACCCCCCTCCCACCTCCTCTCTCTGTATCAACCTCCCCCTGACAGCTAAAAGGCTGATAACCCCTCCCCACCTGACAACCAGCTAAAGGCTGATAACCCCTCCTCCCTGAACAGCTAAAGGCTGATAACCCCTCCCCTGACAAACCAGCTAAAGGCTGATAACTCCCTCCTCCCTGACAACCAGATAAGGGCTGATAACCCTCCTCCCTGACAACTCAGCTAAAGGCCTGATATAACCTCCCCTGACAACCAGCTAAAGGCTGATAACCCTCCCCCTGACAACCAGCTAAAGGCTAAAACCCCTCCTCCTGACAACCAGCTAAAGGCTGATAACCCCTCCCTGACAACCAGCTAAAGGCTGCATAACCCTCCCCCTGAACAACTGCTAAAGGCTGATAACCCCTCCCCTGACAACCAGATAAAGGCTGATAACCCCTCCCCCTGACAACAGCTAAAGGCTGATAACCCCTCTCCCTGACAACCAGATAAAGGCTGATAACCCCTCCCCTGACAACCAGTAAAGGCTGATAACCCTCCCCCTGACAACCAGCTAAAGGCTGATAACCCCTCCCCTGACAACCAGCTGAAGCTGATAACCCCTCCCTCTGTTAACAGCTGAAGGCTGATAACCCCTCCTCTGATAACCAGCTGAAGGCTGATAACCCTCCTCTGATACCAGCTGAGGCTGAGGATAATAAAGGGGAAACTGTTTGACATCAACAAACCAGGTTGTAAAATTCTAGTAACTTTCCCCAAATTCCCAGTTTTTCCAGAACTCCTGATTGGTTGATAATGGGGTTGCCATTTGACATCAACACAACGTACATATCACAGGAGACTGCTGCTCTATAATGACCGCACGGAGCAAACGGAACGGCATCAAACACCTGGAAACCATGGAAACCATGTGTTAGATGTATTTGGTACCATTCCATAGATTCCCTCCAGTCATTCCACGAGCCAATCCTCCCCAATTAAGGTGTCACCAACCTCCTGTGGTACATACACCGTTCTGATAACCTCGTAGACCAACCTGATCTCAGGGCTTCCTTCAGATGAAACAGAATGGTGAGCTATCGCATGATCAGGCTAGTTCCCGAGAATACAGTTTGGATTATATCAAAGTGCAAAATTCTGGAAACTTTCCCCATAAAATGCTGAAGTTTCCCAGAAATCCCAGTTGGAAGATTCTGGGAATCAGGAAGGAAAAGTAGGAAGTCCGACCTGGACTTCTGGAAAACCTGGTGACAGCAATGTTACAGCGCTGGCAAGTCAACTACACACACTATACTGTAAAGTACTGTATAATAATAATAGATTACGTGTAGTGTGTGTGTTGTATTATCCTCATTCTGTATCACTATGTACTAAAGCACTGCTGATATCTGAATATCTGTATATGTTATACAACCATTACTATAGTACATACTTATAATAAAACAATTAGTGACAAATAATAGAGCTGTGTTATGACCTTTACATGACCTTCACATTCCAATCAGAGCAGGGATTAAACTGCTTCAAAACGTCCCGCTACAGATTCTCTGTTGCCTGATGGAGATTGCCAGAATAAAGGAAAGTCCATGTGCTGTTCCTGAAGCCCACTTTAAAGGCCCAGAATAGGAGTGGGTCCACTGGGATCCTATTTCAATCCCTCTATATGTGATTCCATATGTCATTCTCTAGTGGGATGCCACCCAAACAACACATCTATGATATTCCTATGTGAATCAATGCCATACTCTATCCCATGAAAGGGGGAGGAAGTAGAGAGGATGTATGGAGAATATAATGGGGTTTCTAGGYCAAATCACTTGCTCATCAGCTCAGGCATCTGTCATAAACTAGACCAGACTGTCATGTTTTTAAAAAGATAGTGCTATCCGGGATCTTTGGGACGTCCACACCCTAAATCCTAACCCTTACCCTAAAACTTAACCAGAAGCCTTTACCCTAACATTAACAATTTTAAATGTAAATTCAAAGGGGTAATGTCGGATTGGAATGATCCAGAACAGCAAGTACCGTTTTAAAAAAAAGGAACGAAAGTAGACTGAGATCCTAGATATGTTCCAGAGATACAAACTCTGTACATGCCGGCTCCTAGGTTATAGCAGACTGTTAGCTACGTCTTTATCGTGTGGATTGGTGATTGGACGTTAAACACGCAGACGTGAAACACCGAGGCGTTGTAAAGATCTGATATTGTGCGCAGCATGTGTGTCTCTGAACCGCACCCAGTCGAATCAGCCTCCTTCCCCCTGCGATGCGATGTACGTCCCATAGTGACGTCATCGCCTGGGCAACGCTACTGCCGAGTGAGACGTGTTTTGCTACATTGTTGACGTTCTCGGTCAACATTTTTACATTGTTTTCAGTTTTAGGAATAGAGCAATAGCAATCATTTTTGTTGTTGTCACGGTCTGATTTCTCACCAACTCTCTACGATTTTACTGCGCGTCGAGCAAACTCTCCCGGAATCAGGCACCATGAAATGGATGTTCAAAGGATCATTCTCTGGGTAAAGGGGGTTACTTGTTTCATAACAGGCAATAAGGAAATGTCATTAGGAACAATATGTATCTTAATCTGCCTTCTTCTTTTTTTTAAATAGCAATTGCTGATTATGATTGGCTACTTTTCTGCACTAACATTGCTGACTGTAGTGACCCAGCCGGTCAGATGTTGTTTAGTCTCTTTGGTTACAAAATAACATTACGAAGTTAATCGAAATTGTATGTCGACGTACTATTAATGTTTGTTCAAAAGACAAGTCAAATATTGCATATGTATTGGTTGTTTAATTGGCTAAATGTGCTTATGCGTCTTCATTTTGAATCGCCTCGATCCGACATGTCGTTCCTATTGCATGACAACTGATAGATAGTGATATTGAAAGTAAATAGATCATATCCAATAGGACAGGCCTATTCGTTCTAAAAAACAGTTGGCAATGAATGTCCCACCGCTGAACATTAGGTTATTATCGTGATAACATTAAAACGTTATATGGCTGAATATGCTTACATAACATGGCCAAACTATTTATATCTTTTAAAAAAGTCTCCTAAAAATATTATTTCGTTTTCTTGAGTTTTCTTTTTCCCTTTTATTACATATTTTGGATATAGGCCACACCTGTATGGTTTATGTGTTAGATTGACACAAGAGAAGTAGCCTAGGGGAAATATTGACATATTTATCCCAGTGAATTGGCAGCTTTTGCCAGTGATTACCCAGAGTGCATCTGATGTCCAACACTGCTGCTGATGCCTGTGGATCTCGGTCAGGCAACGTCATGTGACCTCTCGTCAAAGTTGATCCTCCTGTCACAGCCACCCAAGAGGGTATGTTCCAAATGGAACCCTATTCCCTATATAGTGCATAAAGTAGTGCACTACACAGGGTAGGGGGCCATTTGAACACACCCTGCTCTTGGTGAACTGAGTAGGTCAGGGGGCAACCACCGGCCTGTTCTACTAATCTAGTGGCTCTTAAGGTTCTTGATTAGCTGAATCAGCAGGTTTAGAGTAAAGGCTGGAGTAAACGCCTACCCTCTCGGGGACTGGAGCATTGAAACATGTTGTATTACTGTACTGATGACATGTACACCCCTCATCAAACATCTCTTGAATCCGATCTCTTCTTCTCAACAGACATCGGTGTGTATAGAGTCGACCATTCATAACACTCTCTAATCCGTCTCTGTTTTTCAACAGAACATCGGTGTATAGAGTCGGCCAAAATACGCAGCAAGTACCCAGATCGGTTCCGTGGAGTGGACGGTTTACTGGGTTAGTGGATGTTTTGTTGTATCTTTTGTGGACAGGGAGCATGCTGAGACCAATGTCTCTTTTACAGATGCAAATAAACACATCAATATGAAATGCAAAACAGATATACAAAACGCTATAATAGAAAACTAAGCACATTCTTCAGTAAAAAGGTCCTCAATCAGTCTGAATTGCCCTAGAGGCATATTTTTCCAAGTAAGGTACAAACATGATTACCTAACTCTGTAGGGACCGAAGGAATGTCCATTTAGCCCTGGCCTGCTATGGTACTCCTACGACTAATGTTATTAATGATTATTAGGTCAGCAGGTTTTTGGTAAAATCACTTTATAAAGTGGTTCACGCAGCGTTATAACATATTTATTACAATGTAACATTAATAATGTATATGCCTGTCCTCATCAGGCTTTAACGATTACCGATCACATCGGTCCCCAATTCAAATGTTTAAGATGCAAGTGGACCCCAAACGCATCCAAATGTAGCATAGCATGCATCGGTCAGAAAAAATTTGGAATTGCCGGTTCCCTTTTTTTTTTTTTTTGCATCATATTATGTTACTTTCTAACTTGTGAAAATGCAGCTCATCATTCGTGTCAAATTGCATGTACAGAGCCTTCAGGAAGTATTCACACCCCTTGACTTATTCAATTCACACCCCTTGATATAGTATTCACACCCCTTGACTTATTCCACATTTGTTGTGTTACAGCTTGAATTCAAAATGGAAAAAATATATTTTAAATCTCATCTACACGCCGTACCCCATAATGACAAAGTGAAAAAAATGAAAATTATTTAAAGGAAATAAAGACATACAGTGCATTCGGGAAAGTATTCAGACCCCTTGACTTTTGATAATTTTGTTACGTTACAGCTTATTCTAAAATGGATTGAATCGTTTCCCCCCGTAAGTACGTATTCACACCTCTGATTCAATACATGTTAGAATCACGTTTGGTAGTGATTACAGTGTGTATCTTTCTGGGTAAGTCTCGGAGAGCTTGCACACCTGGTTTGTACAATATTTGCCCATATTCTTTCAAATTCTTCAAGCTCTGTCAGAGTGGTTGTTGATCATTGCTAGACAACCATTTTTTTGTCATAGATTTTCAAGATGATTTAGTCAACTGTAACTCGGCTACTCACATTCACTCTCTTCCTGGAAAGCAACACACAGTGTAGATTTGGCCTTGTGTTTTAGGTTATTATCATGCTGAAGATGGTGAATGCTTAGCTCCATCCGTTTCTTTTATCTGAATAACTCCCTAGTCCTTAAAGATGACAAGCATACCCATAACATGATGCCAGCCACCACGTTGCTGGAAAATATGGAGAGTGGTACTCAGTAATGTGTTGTATTGGATTTGCTCCAAACTTAACAATTTGTAATCAGGACAAAAAGTCAATTGCTTTGGCACAGTTTTTGCAGTATTAGTTTGGTGCCTTGTTGCAAACAGGATGCATGTTTTGGAATATTTTTTTTATTCTGTACAGGCTTCCTTCTTTTCACTCTGTCAGTTAGATTAGTATTGTGGAGTAACTACAATGTTGTTGATCCATCCTCAGTTTTCTCCTATCACAGCCATTAAAACTCTGTAACTGTTTTAAAGTCCCTATTGGCCTTGTGTTGAAATTTTATATTTSCTCTCCAGCAACTGCGTTAGGAAGGACGTCTGTAACTCTGTAGTGACGGGGTGTATTTATACACCATCCAACGTCTTATTAATAACACCATGCTCAAAGGGATATTCAATGTCTGATTATTATTTAAATTAAATAATGTTTTACAGTCATCTTTCCAATAGGTGCCCTTCTTTGCTAGGCATTGGAAAACATCCCTGGTCTTTGTAGTTGAATCTGTGTTTGATATTCACCTCCCAACTGAGGGACCGTACAGATAATTGTATGTGTGGAGTATAGAGATGAGGTAGTCATTCAAAAATCATGTTAAACACTATTATTACACACACAGTGAGTCAATGCAACTTATTATTGTGACTTGTTAAGCACATTGTTCCTCCTGAACTGTATTTAGGCTAACCAGTAAAGGGGTTGAATACTTATTGACTCAAACCATTTCAGCTTACATTTTTTTAATACATTTCTGAGAAACATAATTCCACTTTGACATTATGGGGTATTGTGTGTAGGCCAGTGACAACATCTCTATTTAATCTATTTTAACTTCAGGCTGTAACGCAACACGTTTTGGAAAAAGGGGAGCCGAGTACTTTGTGAAGTGACTGTAACTGCGTTGACAGTCATTGATCTACAAGTCATTTTACATACCGAACATCAGTAGCCTGGTCAAGCTGTGCGCACTGTGCCCCGTTTCACACGCTGACCATCGCAAAGGCAGACGGCCTGTTCCTGATCTTGTACATCTGCGCGGCACTTTCAGCATTCAAATGCTAAAATGTCTTCCGTAATATTATCAACCAGCTCTCACAGTCTCATGTCCGAATTAGACATTTATCCATGTTTCTGAAATGTCTAATTTCAAAGTGTTTTGTTACGGCTCTATCGTTCTACGGTTAAGTTTAGCCGTTAAGGTTTAGGATTGGCTTAAAACCAAAAGATAAAACAACTTTCTATCGCTGGATTTGAACATGCAACCTTTTGGAACCAGAGGTAGATGCTTAAGGTATGCCCCGTCCACAACACCCTTAGCAAAAACCAAAGCCTTCTTGAAGGTAACGCTCACTGTTGCCTCCTAGTGGCTGGTGGTTTCCACGTCARCTCCCGACGTCCTCAGACATGGATAGACTGTCAAATACTGACTTGTATCACGGGCGACCTGGCTGGATACTAGGCTTTATTAGTTGAGGGACAACCTATGTCATTTGCTAGGTTATTGTTATCTATCCACTGTTGAAAAATTTAACAGCAAAACATGAACATTAGTGGGGTGATGGTGATTTTTCAGGACTAAAAGTAGGGAGACCAATCAGGCTACAATCTTTATTGTTCCAGGAGGCAATTTTAAGTGAACACTTCATAAACATCCCAATACGACATGACTTCTGTGTTGTCCTGTTTTGGGTAGGTGATCGTTGGAGAAGTGTCTGGTCTCGATTGTTGTCTGTTTTGTCCGGTGATCGTGGAGAAGGGTGTCTGGGTCTCAAAAGATTGTGTTGTTTTTGTAACGGTGATCGTGGAGCAGGTGTCTGGGGTCTCCCAGAATTGTGGTCTGTTTTTGCTAGGTGAATCGGTGAGAAGGTGTGTCTCAGGATTGGTGGTTTGTTTTTTGTCGGGTGATCGGGTTGGTTCGCCGGGTGTTGGTTCGCTTGGGGTGTTTTGTAGGTGGTGTGGCGCAGGTGTCTGGTTCCTTGTGTTGTTTTGTTGGGTGTCGTGGCGCGTGTCTGCGGTCTCCGTTGTTGTCTGTTTTTGTCGCGTGCATCGTGGCGGATTGTCCTCACCCGGCAGGCGGAGGACCCGAGGCGGTCCTTCCTCCCACGATCACTAACAGACCCATCTGAGACCAAGACCCTTCTCCACGATCATCCTACACACAATCTGAGACCCGACCCTTCTCCACGATACCTACAAAACAGACACAATCTGAGACCCAGACACCTTCTCCACGACATCCTCAAAAACAGACACAATCTGAGACCCAGACACCTTTCCACGATCACCTACAAACACACAGACACATCTGAGACCCAGACACCTTCTCCACGATCACCTACAGACACAATCTGAGACCCAGACACCTTCTCCACGATCACCTACAAAACAGACACAATCTGAGACCCAGACCTTCTCCACGATCACCTACAAAACAGACAACACACAGTCATGTCATATTGGATGTTTATAAGTGTTCATCAAAATTCCCTCCGGAACAATAAAGATTGTAGCCTGATTGTCTCCTACTTTAGTCCTGAAAATCACCATCACCCACTAATTCATGTTTTGCTGATTAATTTTTCAAAGTGGATAGATAATAATAACCTAGCAAATGACATAGGTTGTCCCTCAACTAATAAAGCCTAGTATCCAGCCAGGTCGCCCGTGATACAAGTCAGTATTGACGTCTATCCATGTCTGAGGACGTCGGGGATGAGTGGAAACCACCAGCCACTAGGAGGCAACAGTGAGCGTTACCTTCAAGAAGGCTTTGGTTTTTGCTAAGGGTGTTGTGGACGGGCAATACCTTAAGCATCTACCTCTGGTTCAAAAGGTTGCAGTTCAATCCAGCGATGAAAGTTTGTTTTATCTTTTGGTTTTAAGCAATCCTAAACCTTAACGGCTAAACTTAACCGTTAGAAGCATAGAGCCGTAACAAAACACTTTGAAATGACGTTCAGAAACATGGATAAGTCTAATTCTGACATGAGACTGTGAGAGCGCGTTGATAATATTACGGAAGCCATTTTAGCATTGAATGCTGAAAGTGCCCGCGCAGATGTACAAGATAGGAACAGGCCGTCTGCCTTTGCGATGGTCAGCGTGTGAAACGGGGCACAGTGCGCACAGCTTGGACCAGGCTACTGATGTTCGGTATGTAAAATGACTTGTAGATCATGACTGTCAACGAGCTACAGTCACTTCAAAGTACACGGCTCCCCTTGACTTTTTCCAAAACGTGTTGCGTTACAGCCTGAAGTTAAAATAGATAAATAGAATGTTGTCACTGGCCTACACACATACCCATAATGTCAAAGTGGAATTATGTTTCTCAGAAATGTATTAAAAATGTAAGCTAATGTTTGAGTCAATAAGTATTCACTTTTACTGGTTAGCCTAAAATAGTTCAGGAGGAACAATGTGCTTAACAGCACATAATAAGTTGCATTGACTCATTGTGTGTAATAAAGTGTTTAACATGATTTTGAATGACTACCTCATCTCTATACTCCAACATACCATTATCTGTACGGTCCTCAGTGGGAGGTGAATATCAAACACAGATTCAACTACAAAGACCAGGGATGTTTTCCAATGCCTCACAAAGAAGGGCACCTATTGGAAAGATGACTGTAAAACATTATTTTAAAATAAATAATCAGACATTGAATATCCTTTGAGCATGGTGTTATTAATAAGACGTTGGATGGTGTATAAATACCCCCGTCACTACAGAGTACAGACGTCCTTCCTAACGCAGTTGCTGGAGAGAAATATAAAATTTCACAAAGGCCAATAGGGACTTTAAAACAGTTACAGAGTTTTAATGGCTGTGATAGGAGAAACTGAGGATGGATCAACAACATGTTGTATTACTCAATACTAATCTACTGCAGAGTGAAAAGAAGGAAGCCTGTACAGAATAAAAAAATATTCAAAACATGCATCCTGTTTGCAACAAGGCACCAAACTAATACTGCAAAAACTGTGCCAAAGCAATTGACTTTTTGTCCTGATTACAAATTGTTAAGTTTGGAGCAAATCCAATACAACACATTACTGAGTACCACTCTCCATATTTTCCAGCATAGTGGTGGCTGCATCATGTTATGGGTATGCTTGTCATCTTTAAGGACTAGGGAGTTATTCAGGATAAAAAGAAACGGATGGAGCTAAGCATTCACCATTCAGCATGATATAACTAAAACACAGGCAAATCTACACTGTGGTTGCTTTCCGGAAGAGAGTGAATGTGAGTAGCCGAGATAAGTTTTGACTAAATCATCTTGAAAATCTCATGGCTGTGTTAGCAATGATAACAACCACTCTACAGAGCTTGAAGATTTTGAAAGAATATGGGCAAATATTGTACAAACGGTGTGCAAAGCTTCCAGAGACTTACCCAGAAAGATACACAGCCTGTAATCAATACCAAAGTGATTTCTAACATGTATTGAATCAGGGGTGTGAATACTGTACTTACGTGCGGGGGAAACGTATTCAATCCATTTTAGTATAAGCTGTAACGTACAAATTGTACAAAGTCAGGGGTCTGAATACTTTCCCGATGCACTGTATGTCTTTTATTTTCCTTTAAATTAAAAAAATAATAAATCATGTTTTCATTGCATATTACTGGTAGATGAGATTTAAAAATATAATTTTTTCCATTTTAAATTCAACTGTAAACACAACAAAATGTGAATAAGTCAAGGGGTTGAATAGCAGGTCAGGCTAAATGGACATTCCCTCGGTCCTACAAATTAGGTAAATAATGTTGTTGTTTTTTTGCAACTTGGAATAATATCCAAAACGTAGCGGTTCTCAGGGCTAAATTTATTTATTTCACCATGTTAGGCTAGTTGAGAACAAGTTCTATTTACAACTGCGACCTGGCCAAGATAAAGCAAGCAGTAGTGACACAAGACAACAACAGAGTTACACATGGAGTAAACAAATGGACATTTCTTCGGTCCTCAAGAGTTTAGGTAACTCATGTTTTGTACCTTACTTGGAATAATATGCTCTAGGGGCAATTCAGACTGGATTGAGGACCATTTTTACTGAAGAATGTGCTTAGTTTCTATTATAGCGTTTTGTATATCTGTTTTGCATTTCATATTGATGTGTTTATTGCATCTGTAAAAGAGACATTGTCTCAGCTGACTCCCTGTCCACTATAGATACAAAACATCACACCCAGTGAAAACCCGTCTCACTCACCGGAACCCGATCTGGGTACTTGCTGGCGTTATTTTGGCCGGATCTATAGAAACGATCGTTCTGTTGAAAAAGAGACGGATTGAGAGATGTTATGAACGGTTGACTCTATACACAGATGCTCTGTTGAGAAGAAGAGACCGGATTGAGAGATATTAT
>NW_019945710.1:54932-56217 GCF_002910315.2 Salvelinus sp. IW2-2015 | reverse complement strand
CCTCTTCCTGGAGATCTACTGTCCTGTAGGTTTACAGCCCAACCCTCTTCCTGGAGATCTACTGTCCTGTAGGTTCAGAATGAGAGCCTACATTTTACGTTTTAACCCTCCAAAACCTTAACCCTTTTAAATGTCATGTTTCGAGCAACTTTGGAATTTGACATTTGGAGGAACTTGGATAAACGTCTAATTCTGCAGTGAGACTGTGAGGCCTAGTTGGACTTCCAACATCAGCTGCACTTCCTGACCAAAATTACCATTTTAGAGACACATATTTCCCTCAGATTACACAGACCCACATAGAATTCAAAAGCAAATAACATGTTGATAAACTCCCTTATCTATTAGGTGAAATAACATAGTGTGACATTACAGATTTTTTTTTTTAACCTGTTGCCAGAGCAACCAATGGAGCACAAACAAAATACCAGCTATATTTTTCTGTTTATTTATTTTCCCTTCAACTATTCGCACATTGTTATAACATTATAAAATAATATAACATTTGAAATGTCTCTCTTTTCTTTTTGAAACTCTTATGAGTGTAATGTTTAGTGTTCATTTTTGTTTATTTCACTTTCTTTGACATTGTAAACTTACAGTACCAGTCAAAAGTTTGGACACACCTACTCATTCAAGGGTTTTTCTTAAATGTTTCTTCAAAGTAGCCACCCTTGGCCTTGATGACAGTTTTGCACATTCTTGCACAATGTAGAAAATAGTACAAAATACAGAAGAACCCTGGAATGACTAGGTGTGTCCAAACTTTTGACCGGTACTGTAAGTTTACAATGTCAAAGCAAGTGAAATAAACAAAAATGAACACTAAACATTACACTCATAAGAGTTTCAAAAAGAAAAGAGAGACATTTCAAATGTTATATTATTTTTATTCTCGATTTGTTTCTTATGTAGCAATATTTTAAATGGTATTTTTAACATTGGATAAAAGTAGACTCAACGCTACAAAATAGTACATCATACACTGCAGTTGAGGAACAATGCAAAAGTCAAGTTGATAAACTTGTAACCCCACTTTTGAGACAATGGCCTTTGAATGTTTTGGTACACCTACTGGAGAGCTCTTCTTTGTCTACACCCGTTCAGTATCGTTCACACCCTCTTAAGCCTTAGCCCCACCCATCTCTTTAAGGATTCACATGAGGTCATGTGCTCAACAGAGTGAGTATGGTAGTGTAGTAAACAGAGTGAGTACGGTAGTGTAGTAAACAGAGTGAGTAGTGTAGTAAACAGAGTGAGTAGTGTAGTAAACAGAGTGAGTACG
>NW_019945710.1:47956-54907 GCF_002910315.2 Salvelinus sp. IW2-2015 | reverse complement strand
CATCACAACTTTTCCCACTGAGCTTTGTCGATAGTGCACACACACACACACACCAACCACACAACACACACACACACACACACACAACACACACAACACACCACACACACCACACACACACACACAACACACACCACACACACACCACACACACACAACACACACACACACTCACACACACCACAATGGCTAAATTCACGGCAGCAATGTTGTTGTTCTCCATGGCTAACGTTATATCTTTAAAAAAAAATCCACGGTAGCGGATTATCGCGGATATCTATCTACGCATCCCAAACGCTCATGTTATAGATAGAAGCAGACCAATCCGACTCATCTCTTGGGATGTCCAGCCCATCCGTTCTCTCAGCCATCATAGGCTAGCGGGAAGGTCCTTCCTTTTTCCGTGGCTAACTAGGCTCGTAATTAACAATTGTATTGTATTTACATATTGGCATACAAGTTTATAGCTAATAATTATGATAATATTTATCTGAACACTTTCTATTTTTTATATTTGCTACTATGGCAAATAACCGCAAGTAACCATTTTACTGTACTGTTTTCACTGTACACCTTGTGTATCATGTTGCATTGGGATAATAAACTTGTATTTTATATAGTGTGTATTTACCAGAGACGGTAATGTGAAGTACAACATTGATCTACATCAAAGTCAGTTTAGGATGTAGGCCAAGGACTAGAATCAAGTGTATTCCTACCATGGATTGTTGTTCCTTATTGTGGGCTATATTTCACCACTTTTAGTCTCCTGAAATCTTTAGTTTGTTTACCTAGACTACTTACACATCTGTTTTACTACACTAGTACTCACCTGTTTAGTACACTCGTACTCACTTGTTTACTACACTACCGTACTCACTCTATACGTTTACCTACACTAACCGACTCACTCTGTTTACTACACTACTTCACTCTGTTTAGTAACTAACTATTACTTCACCTGTTTACTAACTAACGTACTTCACTCTGTTTCTAGACTTATACCGTAACATGGCCTGCTCTGTTACTAGAAACTACAGTACTCACTCTGTTTCTAACTACATTAACCTTGTACTCACTCTGTTTATCCTGACACTAACAGTATGTAACCGATGTGAAAATGGCTAGATCTAGTTAGCGGTACGGCTAGTTACCGCGTTCAATACAGGTTACGTCACTTTGCTCTGAGACTTTAATAGGAGTTTTCCCTTGCTCTGCAAGGGCCACGGCTTTTGTGGGCCGATGGGCATACGACAATTCGGTGGGTGTCCAGTTGTTTGATGTGTGCAGAGGGGTTTTCCCTGGTTCGCACCTACGCTTCCTGGGTATGGCGAGGGGACGGTCTAAATTTACTGTTACCATTGGTGCCGTGACTCCCGGATCACGGTTGCTGGTTGGGCGGAAGAAGGAGGAGGTTGAAAGGGGGGTTTTGGAAAAAAAGTGTAACGGATTGTGAATGGCTTAGCTCTAGTTAGCGGGGTACGCGCTAAGTTAGCGTTTCTAATCAGTTAACGGCGTCACGTGCTTGAGACTTAAGTAGGGGTTCCCCTTGCTCTGCAAGGGCCGCGGCTTTTGTGGGCGATGGCAACGACCAGCTTCTGGGTGTCAGTTGTTGTGTGTGCAGAGGGTCCTGGTGCGGCCGTTCGGGGCGAAGGGGACGGTCTAAAGTTATACTGTTACACGTATCACTCTGTTTTACTTACACTACGGTTATCAGCGTCTGTTTACTACATTCCGTACTCACTCTGTTTACTAACACTACGCCGTAACTCACTATGTTTATAATCCGTGACCTTCACTCTGTTTACTACACTCCGTATCACTCTGTTTACTACACTCCACTCCCTCTGTTTCTCACTGTCGTATCACTGCTGTTACCTACATACTACTCTGTTTCCTAAACTACTCACTCTGCTTTACTACACTACCGTACTCATTCTGTTTTTACACACTACGTTATCATCTGTTTTACTACACTACCTCGTACTCACTATGTTTCTACACTACCTTGTACTCACTCTGTTTACTACACTACCCGACTCACCTCTGTTTACTACCTAACTTCACGTTGTTTCTACACTCCGTCTCACTCTCGTTACTACCTACTACTCACTCTGTTTACTTACCTACTGCACGCTTTGTTTTAACTGACACTAACCGTACTCACTGCTGTTCTTGTTATACACTTACCAATACTTACTCTGTTGAGCACATGGACCTCATGTGATCCTTAAAAGAGATGGGGTGGGGCTAGGCTAAGAGGGTTGTGAACGATCACGAATCGGGTGGTGACCGAAAGAAAGCTCTCCAGTAGGTGTACAAACATCAAAGTGCCATGTCTCAAAAGTGGGGTTAAAGTTTATCAATCTGTGACTTTTGCAATTGTTCCTCACTGCAGTGTTATGCGATGTCTATTTTGTAGCGGTGAGTTCCTAACTTTTATCCATGTTAAAAATAGGCCGGGATTAATAATTATTGCTACAGACATAAGAAACAAATGAGAATAAAAATAATATAGACATGTGAAATGTCTCTCTTTTCTTTTTGAAACTCTTTGAGTGTAATGTTTATGTGTCATTTTTTGTTTATTTCACTTGCTTTGCACATTGTAACTTACCGTAACCGCGGTCAAAAGTTGGACAAACACTAGTCGATTCGGTTCTTTGTTCTGTATTTTTGTACTATTTTCACATTGTGCAGAATGTGCAAAAACTGTCATCCAGGCAGGGTGCTACTTTGAAGAAACTTTTAAGAAAAACCCTGCATGAAGTAGGTGTGTCCCAACTTTGACTGGTACTGGTAAGTTTACAATGGTCAAGAGTGAATGACACAAAAATGCACTAAACATTAACCCTCATAAGAGTTTCAAAGAGAAAAGAGACGCAGCATTTCAAATGTTATAAATCTTATTTATAATGTTATAGGAACAATGTGCGATGGTGTGGTTGAAGGGAAAATAAGTAACAGAAAATATAAATAAGAAGATAATACTGTTTTGTTTGTGCTCCATTGGTTTGCAGTCTGGGAAAAAAAGCAACCAGGTATAAAAAAAAAAAATCTGTAATGTCACAAAGACACAACAACTAAAAAAAATCTATGTTATTTTCACCTTAGATAAGGGAGTTATCAACATGAGTTATTTGCCTTTTGATTCTTTGAATGTGGTCTGGTAATTGAGGGAATCATGTGTTTAATGGTACTTTTGGTTCAGGAAGTGCAGTGATGTTGGAAGTCAACTAGGCTCACAGTCCTCACTGTCAGAAATTAGACGTTTTTATTCTCTCCAAGTTCCTCTCCAATGTCAATTCCAAAGTTGCTCGAAACATTGAAATTTAAAAGGGTTAAGGTTTTGGAGGGTTAAAACGTAGAAATGTATGGCTCTCATTCCTGACTCCGGACAGTAGATTCAGGAAGAGGGTTGGCTGTAACCTATCAGGAGTAGATCTCCAGGAAAGAGGAAAATTGGACTGTAAACTACAGGAAGTAGCTCTGTCATCTCCCCCCCAGGCCAGAGGGTTGGACTGTAAACCTACAGGAAGGTAGACTTCCAGGAAGGGTTGGACTGTAAACTACAGACAGTAGATTCGCAGGAAGAGGGTTGATGATAACCTACACGGCAGTTAAGATCTCCCCAGGAAGAGGATTGGACTGAAACCTACCAGGACAGTTAAGATCTCCACCAGGAAGAGGGTTGGACTGGAAAACTACAGGGACAGTAGGTGCAGGAAGAGGTTGGACTGTAAGTCTACAGGACAGTAGATCTCCGCCAGGAAGAGGATTGGCTGAAAACTCCAGGACAGTAGATCTCCCCAGGAAAGAGTGGTTACTCTAACCTACAGGCAGTAATCTCCAGGAAGAAGGTTTTGGACTGATACTAAAGGACAGTAGATCTCCAGGAAGAGGGTTGGAACTGGGAAACCTAAGACAGGTACAGTAGATCTTCGCAGGAGAGGTTGGACTGAAACCTAACAGGACTAAAGTGTCTCCAGACGAGGGTTGGGGCTGACCTCGGGAACAGTATGATCCTCCAGGAAAGAGGATTGGAACTGTCCTGGATTAGATGAGTTTAGTCCCACGTATGTCTTAGAATTTAGCACTCTATCACTCTAATCTTTAAAGGGTACGGCGGGGTGGGCGACTTAGAGTTAGATAAATAGTCAAGACGAAACTGTTTGGCCAATCAGGGCTGTGTGTGTAAATATATGACTTAGTATCAAAACACTGCACACCATCAGACAGAGCATTTGATAAAGGAGGGTCTCAGGGGAATGCAATGATATCATTATTTTGGAATATTTAGATTATAACTGTTGATTTATTAGACAAGATACATGATTTACAAATACAAATTAAAATTTGCATGTGAGGTGGGGCTTTAAAATTTGATGGTTTGAGGAAAGGATGATACTGAGAAGGAGGACAGTACAAAAAAAAAAACTTTTTTTTTTGACAAAAATTGCTATTGACTACTTTCTGCACTGCATTCTGGGTTTTCTGTACAGACAGGAAAAAAAACTGTGGGGAAAAGAAAGGCAGAGAAGAATGTCTAAATAATCAACAACTCATGATAGGGTTGTAGAAATGCACAAACCCTTATTAAGACTTTCTGGTCCTCCAACCTGAAATACCACACGTTGAAATGCTGACCCCCATTATCTCCTGAGAGAATTCACAGCTGTTTGTTTCACGGCTAAGCTGATGACACGCTGGCAATCAAGGAATTACACAGGACAAATTGGAATCAGCATATCCCAAGGCCACATTCATTGTAGCCGGGGAGTTAAAAAAAAAAAAAAAATAGAAGGGAAGTTCTCTTCGAAAATTCCATCAAGACGACTCACTCGCTGTAAAAATACGTTGGATCATTGTTATTCTCCGTTCCGAGACGGATACATTTACATTTACATTTACATTTAAGTCATTTAGCAGACGCTCTTATCCAGAGCGACTTACAAATTGGATACATAGCCCTCCTTCACCCCCCTTCTTGCAAATCAGACCACGCCTCCATTCTGCTTCTGCCAGTCTACAAGCCAAAATTAAAGCAGGAAGTAGCCTTGGTAAGATCTGTTCAACGCTGGTCTGACCAATCAGAATCTATGTTACAATACTTTTTTGATCACGTGGACTGGAAAATGTTCCGGCTCGCCTCCGACAATAACTTCAACGAGTATACAGACTCAGTCACGGGGTTCATCAGGAAATGCATAGACGATGTTGTCCCAAAAATGACTATTCGCAGATATAGGCAGACCCCAGGTGGTAAGGATAGGAAACAATACCTCTGCAATGCTGAGCATCAACACAGGGACCCCGCAGGGGTGCGTGCTTAGCCCCCTGCTGTACTCCCTGTTCACCCACAACTGGGTGACCACACACACACATTACGACTCCAACACCATCAATGAGTTTACCGACAACACAACGGTGTTGGGCCTGATCAGCAACGAGACTACAGAGAGGAAGTTAGAGCCCTGGCACAGTGATGCAAGGGAAACAGCCTCTCCCTGAATGGCAGCAAAACGAAGGAGCTGGTCGTGGACTACAGGAGAAAGAGGGAAGAGCAGAACCCCATCCACATCGACGGGGCTGTTGAGCCACGGACCGTTCATTATGTTACTGTCTGACAAGCGGTATCCATGTTGGTACCATCTGTTGTGCTGCTACCATGTTGTGCTGCTACCATGTTGTGCTGCTACCATGTTGCTCTGCTACCATGTTGTGTTGCTACCATGTTGGTCTGCTACCATGTTGTGATTCTACCATGTTGTTCTGCTACCATGTTGGTCTGCTACCATGTTGTTCTGCTACCATGTTGGTCTGCTACCATGTTGTGTTGCTACCATGTTGTGCTGCTACCATGTTGTGTTGCTACCATGTTGCTCTTCTACCATGTTGGGTCTGCTACCATGTTGTGTTGCTACCATGTTGCCTAACACGAGGGACAGTAATCACTTAGGATACCGGGCTGCAGGACCTAAATACTCCTGTAAACCTAACCTATCTAATTGGGAGCTATAGTTACAGGAAGTACCATCAATGTGAGCTATATACAGGAAGTACCAGATCAATGTGGAGCTATATACAGGAAGTACCAGATCAATGTGGAGCTATATACAGCGAAGTACCAGTAAGCATGTGGAGCTTATATACAGGCAGTACCCGTACCATCAATGTTGAGCTATATACAGGAAGGGGTACCAGATCAATGTGCGAGCTATATACAGGAAGTACCAGTACCAGATCAATGTGGAGCTATATACAGGAAGTACCAGATTCAATGTGAGCTTATATACAGGAAGTACCAGTACCAGATCAATGTGTAGGGTATGAGGTATTTGAGGTAGTATGTACATGAAGGCAGGGTAAAGTGACTAGGCATCAGGATAGATTATAATAAGGTAGATATGTACATGAAGGCAGGGAAAGTGACTAGGCATCAGGATAGATAATAATAAGGTATTGAGGTAGATATGTACATGAAGGCAGGGTAAAGTGACTAGGCATCGGGTAGATAATAATAAGGTATTGAGGTAGATATGTACATGAAGGCCAGGTAAAGTGACTAGCATCAGGGTAGATAATAATAAGTATTTGAGGTAGATATGTACATAAAGGCAGGGTAAAGTGACTAGAGCATCAGGATAGATATATAAGGTATTAGAGGTAATATGTACATGAAAGCAGGGTAAAGTGACTAGACATCAGGATAGATAATAATAAGGTATTTGAGGTAGATATGTACATGAAGGCAGGGTAAAGTGACTAGACATCAGGATAGATAATTAATAAGGTATTAGAGGTAGATATGTACATGAAGGCAGGGTAAAGTGACTAGACATCAGGATAGATAATAATAATGGTATTGAGGTAGATATGTTACATAAAGGCAGGGTAAAGTGACTAGGCATTCAGGATAGATAATAATAAGGTATTTTGAGGGTTAGATAT
>NW_019945710.1:20087-47554 GCF_002910315.2 Salvelinus sp. IW2-2015 | reverse complement strand
ACTCTGTTCTTACCATGTTGCGCTGCTACCATGTTGTTCATTCTACTCATGTTGGTCTGCTACCGATGTTGGGTCTGCTACCATGTTGGATGCACCATGTTGTCATGCTACCATGCTGTGTTGCTACCATGTTGATCTGCTACCATGTTGGTCTGCTACCATGTTGTTCTGATACCATGTTGTACTGCTACCATGTTGTGCATCTCCATGTTGTGCTTCTACCATGTTGTGCTACTACCATGTTGTGTCTGCTACCATGTTGTTCTGCTACCATGTTGGTCTGCTACCATGTTGTGCTGCTACCATGTTGTGCTACTACCATGTTGGTTTGCTACCATGTTGTGCTACTACCATGTTGGTCTGCTACATGTTGTTCTTGCTACCATGTTGGCTGCTACCTACATGTTGTTCTGCTACCATGTGGTCTGCTACCATGTTGTGCTGCTACCATGTTGTGCGTGCTGCTACCATGTTTTTTTTTTTCACGTGTTGTGCTGCAATGCTGTGTTGCTCGTTGCGCAGGTGTGCGCATAATGGTGTGCATAGTTTTCGAATTCTTTGTGGATCTGTGTGATCTGAGGGAAATATGTCTCTCTAATATGGTCATACATTGGGCAGGAGGTTAGGAAGTGCAGCTCAGTTTCCACCTCATTTTGTGGCAGTGTGCACATAGCCTGTCTTCTCTTGAGAGCCATGTCTGCCTACGGCGGCCTTCTCAATAGCAAGGCTATGCTCACTGAGTCTGTACATAGTCAAAGCTTTCCTTAAGTTTGGGTCAGTCACAGTGCAGAATACCTGACCACTGTGTACTCTCTGTTTAGGCCAAATAGCATTCTAGTTCGCTCTGTTTTTTGTTAATTCTTTCCAATGTGTCAAGTAATTATCTTTTTTGTTTTCTCATGATTTGGTTGGGTCTAATTGTGCTGTTGTCCTGGGGCTCTGTGGGGTGTGTTTGTGTTTGTGAACAGAGCCTAGGACCAGCTTGCGTAGGGGACTCTTCTCCAGGTTCATCTCTCTGTAGGTGATGGCTTTGTTATGGAAGGTTTGGGAATCGCTTCCTTTTAGGTGTGTAGTAGAATTTAACGGCTCTTCTTCTGCTGATTTTTGATATGTGGGTATCGGCCTAATTCTGTCTGCTCGCATGCATTATTTGGTGTTCTACGTTGTACACGGAGGATATTTTTCCAGAATTCTGCATGCAGAGTCTCAATTGGTGTTTGGTCCATTTTGTGAAGTCTTGGTTGGTGAGCGAACCCAGACCTCACAACCATAAAGGGCGATGGGCTCTATGACTGATTCAAGATTTTTAGCCAGATCCTAATTGGTATGTTGAAATTTATGTTCCTTTTGATGGCATAGAATGCCCTTCTTGCCTTGTCTCTCAGACGTTCACTACTCCTCCCTCACCTCCTCTCCTCTCTCCCTCTACCCCTCCTCACTCCTCCTCTCCTCTCTACCTCCTCTTATCTCCTCCCGTTACCTCCTCTTACCTCCTCCTCTCTATACTCTCCCCTCTTCTGCCTCCTCCCCTCTCTCTCCTCTCCTCCTCTCACGCTTTCTGCCTTACTCTCTCCTCCTCTCTCTCTCTCCCTCCTCTCTCTCTACCCCGTCCTCGCTCCTCTCTACTCCTCCTCTCTCTACCTCCTCAACCCCTTCTATCTACCCTCCTTCCTCTCCTACCTCTCTCATACTCATACTTTCTCTCCCTCTTCTCACCCCTCCTCTCTCTCTCATCTCTCTCTCTCTCTATCTCCTCCTTCCTTGTCTTTCTCTCTATCCCCTCCTGATCTCTACTCCTCCTCTCTCTCTTCTCTCTCTACCCCTCCTCTCTCTCTACCCTCCCTCCTCTCTCTCTCTCTGCTCTCTATCTCCCTCCTCATCTTCTTCTCTCTACTCCCCCTTCCTTTCTCTCTTCTTCCTCCTCTCGACCCTCCCCTCTCTCTACTCTCTCTCTACCCCTCCTCACTCCTTACCCCTCCGCCTCTCTCTACCCCTCCTCACTCTTTCTCTCTCACACCCATCCTCTCTCTCTCTCTTCTCTCACCCTCCTCTCTCTCTCTCTCTCTCTCTCTCTCTTCTCTCTCTCTCTCTCTCTCTCTCTCTCCTCTCTCTCTCTCTCGACTCTCTCTCTCTGTCTCTCACACCCCTCTCGATCTCTCGATCTCTCTCTCTCTCTGTCTCCTCTCTCTCTCTCTCTCTCTCTCTCTCTCTCTCTCTCTCTCTCACCCTCCTCTCTCCACCCTCCCTCTCTCTCTCTCTCTCTCTCTCTCTCTCTCTCTTCTCTCTCACCCCTCCTCTCCTCTCTCTCTCTCTCTCTTTCTCTCTCTCTCTCTCTCTCCTCTCCTCTCTCTCTCTCTCTCTCTCTCTCTCTCTCACCCATCCTCTCATCTCTCTCTCTCCTCTCTTCCTTTGTCTTTCTCTCTCCCCTACTGTCTGTCTGTCTTTCTATTCTCCTCCTCTCAGTTGCTCTTCACACCCAATCTAGTTGTTAAAGTAAATGTGGGCTTTATGGAGTCAGTTTCAACCCCAATCAAGCTGTTTAAATGTTTACAATGACGTGTGTGTTGTGTCGCTGTGCTGCTGCGTAGTGATGTTTGGTGTGGTGTTGTGTTATGACTGTGTGTGTGTGTGTGTTGTGTGTGTGTGTGTGTGTGTTGTGTGTTGGTGTGTGTGTGTGTGTGTGTGTGTGGGGGGGGGGGGGGGTCTACGCTGAAGCCGAAGGGTGGGTTTATAAAAAGGGATGATATTCATATTGCTGTAATCTCTCTCTGTGGGCGTCTCTCCTGTGGGAGGTAGATATGTACATGAAGGCAGGGTAAAGTGACTAGACATCAGGATAGATAATAATACGGTATTAGAGGTAGATATGTACATGAAGGCAGGGTAAAGTGACTAGGCATCAGGATAGATAATAATAAGGTATTTGAGGTAGATATGTACATGAAGGCAGGGTAAAGTGACTAGACATCAGGATAGATAATAATAAGGTATTAGAGGTAGATATGTACATGATGATAATAATAAGAATAAAATAAAGAACAGAGTAGCAGCAGGATATTATGAGTGTAAAAGTATAACCATCTGACTGTTCTAGAATGTTCCTCAGTGTTCTAGAATGCTCCCCAATCACACTGTTGTAGAATGTTCCTAAGACTCTTCTAGAAACGTTCCTCAATAACTGTTCTAGAATGTTCATCAATCACACTGTTGTAGAATGTTCCTAAGACTCTTCTAGAAACCTTCCTCAATAACTGTTCTAGAATGTTCATCAATCACACTGTTGTAGAAGGTTCCTAAGAATCTTCTAGAAACGTTCTTCAATAGGATTCAGGATAGATACAAGTTATGATCCAGCCAGTCAAGATGTTCTCAGTGGTGCTGCTATAGAACATTTTGAGGATCCGAGGGCCCATGCCAAATATTTTCAGACTCCTGCGGGGGAAGAAGACCATGTTATGTCCTTAGTTATGTGGACGCCAAGGAAGTTGAAGCTCTCTCTACAACAGCCCCGTCGATGTGGATGGGGTTCTGCTCTTCCCTCTTTCTCCTGTAGTCCACGACCAGCTCCTTGGTCTTGCTGATGTTGATAATAAACAGCAATTTGCAGCAGTGTACAAAAGGGAGGGGGGGTCAATGTCAATGTAAATTGTCCGGTGGCGATTTTATTAATTGTTCAGCAGTCTTATGGCTTGGGGGTAGAAGCTGTTAAGGAGCCTTTTGGTCCTAGACTTGGCACTCCGGGTACCGCTTGCCGTGCGGGAGCAGAGAAAACAGTCTATAACTCGGGTGACTGGAGTCTGACAATTTTATGGGCTTTCCTCTGACACCGCCTAATATATATGTCCTGGATGGCAGGAAGCTTGGCCCCAGTGATGTACTGTGCCGTTCGCACTACCCTCTGTAGCACCTTACGGTCGGAGGCTGAGTAATTGCCATACCAAGTGATGATGCAGCCGGTCAGGATGCTCTCGATGGTGCAGCTGTAGAACCTTTTGAGGATCTGAGGACCCATGCCAAATCTTTTCAGTCTCATGAGGGGGAAAATGTTTTGTTGTGCCCTATTCACAACTGTCTTGGTGTGCTTGGACCATGATAGTTCTTTGGTGATGTGGACACCAATGAACTTGAAACTCTTGTCCCGCTCCACTACAGCCCCATCGATGTTAGTGGGGGCCTGTTCGGCCTGCCTTTTCCTGTAGTCCATGATCAGCTCCTTTGTCTTGATCACATTGAGGGAGAAGTTGTTGTCCTGACACCACACTGCCAGGTCTCTGACCTCCTCCCTATAGGCCGTCTCATCGTTGTCGGTGATCAGGCCTACCACCGTTGTGTCGTCAGCAAGCTTTATGATGATGTTGGAGTCATGCATGGCCATGCCGTCGTGGGTTAACAGGGAGTACAGGAGTGGACTAAGCAAGCATCTCTGATGGGTCCCCCTGTGTTGGGGGTCAGAATGGCTTAGGTATTGTTGCCTACCCTCACCATCTGGTGTCGGCCAGTCAGGAATTCCAGGATCCAGTTGCAAAGGGAGTTGTTCAGTCCCAGGGTCTCGAGCTTGGTGATGAGCTTGGAGGGGACTATGGTGTTGAATATTGAGCTACAGTTCTACGAACAGCATTCTCACATAGTTATTTCTGCTCTTGTCCAGGTGGGAGAGGGTGGTGTGAAGTGCAATTGAGATTCCGTCATCTGTGGATCTGTTGGGGTGGTATGTGAATTGGAGTGGATTCAGGGTGTCTGTGTTGATGGTGCTGATGTGTGTCATGAGAAGCCTTTGAAGGCATTTCATAATTACAGATGTGAGTGCTACAGGGTGATAGTCATTTAGGCAGGTTACCTTGGATTTCTTGGGAACAGGGACAATGGTGGTCAGTTTGAAACATGTTGGGATTACAGACTGGGACAAGGAGAGATTGAAAATGTCAGTGAAGACACATGCCAAAATGGTCTGCGAATGCTCTGAGAACATGCCCTGGTATTCCGTCTGGCCCAGCGGCCTTGCGAGTGTTTACTCAGATCAGCCATGGGGAGCGAGATCACACAGTCATCCAGAACAACATAGGCTTTTATGCAGGACAAGGTGTTGTTTTCCTCCACACGTGAGTGTAAAAGGCATTTAGTTCATTTGAGAATTCTGCATCACTGGGCATTTCACGGCTGGGTTTCCTTTTTTGTAATCCGTTATCGTCTGCAAGCCCTGCAACACGGGACGAGCGTCGGAGCTGATGTAATAGGATTCCTCCTATATTGTCCTTTTGATGTCTCTTCAGAGGTCGTAGCGGGCTTTCTTGTATGAGTTCATGTCCGTGTCCCGTTCCTTGTAAACGGTAGCTCAAGCCTTTAGCCCAGCGTGGATATTGCCTGTTATCCAGGGTTTTTGGTTTGGATACGTTCGTATAGTCACTGTGGGGATGACATCATCTATTTACTTATTGATGAAGCTCGTGATGTGGTAAATACTTGTAGCCTAGAGCAGCGTTTCCCAAACTAGGTCCCGGGGACCTTAAGGAGTGCCAACTTTTAGCTCCCTCCAGTAACCACGAGCACAACCGTTCCTTGATTTTAACCTCTAACGAGCCTCTACCCCGGGTCCGGGAGCACCCCCCACCCCCCCACACACTGATTAGCATAGCTAGCATAGCTTCACAAGTAGATAGTAGCATCTAAATATCATTAAATCACAAGTCCAAGACACCAGATGAAAGATACAGATCTTGTGAATAAAGCCACCATTTCAGGTTTTTAAAATGTTTTACAGGGAAGACAAAATATGTAAATCTATTAGCTAAACACGTTAGCAAAATACACCACTATTCTAACTCCATCGTTTGTCTTACTCCTTCAGGTGCTATCACCAATTCGGCTCAACTAAGATATTGATATCCAGCTAACCAAGAAAAAAGCCTCTTCAGAATGACAAGTCTGATAACATTTTCATGGTATACTGGATATGTTTTTGTTAGAAAAAAGTGCATATTTCAGGTGAAACTCAACAGTTTACAAATTGCAACGACCATCCACAAAAATCGATCTAGAATTACTAGATAGAGCAACGTGTATGACGCAAGTTTACTCATTCATAAAACATTTCAAAAAATAGACAAAGCAGCGCAATGGAAAAGACCCAGTTTCTTGTGATTTTCAGACATATTTCAGATTTCTCTAAGCGGTTTTTTCACAAAACACAATAAATCGATAAAGTTAGCATACCATCATGTGCAAACGTTACCAGGAGGCATCCGATTCCAGCCACAAGAGCGCTTATAACGTCAATCACCGCCAAAATATTTAATTTTTCAACTAACCTTTCTCAGAAATTCTTCGCGATGACAGCTCCTGTAACATCAGTTTTACAATATAACATATACAGTTTGTTCGAAAAGGTGCATATTTAGGCCATACAAAACCGTGGTTCACAATACAAATACTAGGCAAAATCCAGCTCAATATGTCCTGACCGTCATTATCAGAGTGTCTAGGTTATTGGAAAGCTAATTCATATACTAGTTGACAAAAATACAGGTTGACAGGAATCGAAAAGACAAATTAGTGTCTAATGCAACCGCTGATTTTACATTTTTAAATTATCCTTACTTTTCACGTACAGGGTTCGCAAGTGAAAGCTATACAAACAAAATGGCGAAAATATGCGTTTAAATGATTTCGACAAGAAAACACGCATTTATCATATTAAATATTGCTTACTTTGAGCTGTTCTTCCATCAGATCTTGGGCAATGCGTATCCTTTCCTATGTTATAAACGTTTTTTTGTCGATGATGTCCCTGTCCTTCGAAATTCCACCACCAGACCGACACCCAAAACGTGCCAAAGTTTCAGAAGTGCACAACAAATAAATTCCTCACCAACGCAACTAAGATATAAATTGCTATAAACGGGTTCAATTAACTACATATGATTTTTAACAACTAATTAACTAAACATGACCCGGAGAATATTGCTGGTTAGACAACGATTTGGAACGAGGCAAGTCCGATGGCCTTCACGCTTCAGGCGCACGACGAGAAAGGGCGGTCCCTATACATTTTGTGGTTTTATAATGGCTGGGATTGTGCAATAGACTTCATTCAAAACGTGATGACGTACAGACACCCAGAGGAAGACGTAGGCAGTGTCGGTTTCTTCATAGCATTCACTGTCGCCTTAAAAACAGACTCCAGATCAGGGGTAAAAATTTCTGAAATCTGAACCCTGTCATGAAAAGTGCTGTAGAAATTGTTCTGTACCACTCAGAGACAAAATTCCAAATTCTATAGAAACTAGAAGGTGTTTTCTATCCAATAATAACAATAATATGCATATTGTACGATCAAGAATTTAGCACGAGGCAGTTTAATTTGGAGACCCAAATATGCTAATGCGGAACAGCACCCCCTATAGTTCCAAGAAGTTAACTGGCGGCTTTATTCTGTAGATTTAGTCAGAATTATCACCATCCGTGAGAACTATAAAGTAAATGAAAATACAGTTAATAAGCACACTCTTACAACCTCCTTATCTTACGAGTGACTTATTAGCTTGGTATAACTCTGAAGTGCATAAACAGTTTTGTCGGCGCTATAACAGTATCAGATTAAACACACGAATAAAGGAAAAATACCTCATTGGCTGTTTATTACAGAAGGGAGGAAATCAAACTTCACACGTATTATTCCTGGCATGAATTCACACTTCATTCTTTAATTACTTTAACGTTACCATCCTAACATACACGCTTCAACCTTTACGAACTACATCCGATGACATGAAAACTTAGCTAACACAGCGCGGGATTGCCTTGTGTGTCGCTACAATAAGGATCCCCGTTACAACAGTTATTAGCTACGTAGTTCCGCTTGTCTTATCATTTCCCCCGCGCAGCGAACACGTAAACAAAAAAACACAAAACAACGACATAACCTGTAAGTCTAACTGTCAGTTACAAGCAGCGTTTCCCAAACTAGGTCCCGGGGACCTTAACGAGGGCACACTTTGTTTTTTTGTCTTTAGTACCACACAGCTGATTCAAATAATCAACTCATCCTCAAGCTTTGATTATTTGAATCAGCTGTATAATGCTAGGGCAAAAAACTAAAATGTGTACGCCTTTGGGTCCCCGGGACCTAGTTTGGGAAGCGCTGCCCTAGATGCACCAATTGCTCCAATTTTAAAGTGTTAGGTGGATCATTAAGGGGCAAGGAAATGAAGTGCTGATTTACCTAGCTCTCTGGAAACCAACGGAGGCTCCAGAGGTAACCAACCCTGTGAACGGGTTTGACAACTTGTTATTTTAAATCTTAACGGTGATGTTAGGTAAGTCGGAAGTTTGTGGAGCAGGTTTTTGTAAACAAAAAAGAGCTTTAATGATGTGATCTACATGACTTCAAAGAGGTCCAGCCAACCTTTTGGTAAAGAATACAGTGATGAGTAATTAAACTGTCTCCTGTGATAAAACAAAGGGAGCTATAAAAAAACGGCATCCAGGGGTTTAAGAGTCAGCTGCACTTTGAGATATAGTATCGCCATAACAACAGGTAGAAAGATTGATAAAGAGTATCGCCATAACAACATGTAGAAAGGTTGATAAACAGTATCACCATAACAACAGGTAGAAAGGTTGACTGCTCAATCTGCTTCCTGTTGACTAGAGAGAGACAAGATTTGTTTCCTGTGGACTAGAGAGAGACAAGATCTGTTTCCTGTTGACTAGAGAGAGACAAGATCTGTTTCCTGTTGACTAGAGAGACAAGATCTGTTTCCTGTTGACTAGAGAGAGACAAGATCTGTTGTTTCTGTAAAAAAAAGAAGCCCACTTTAAATCTTAGTTTCTTAACAAGCTCAGTCATATGCTTTTTTAAACAACAAATCATTGTCAATCCAAGTACCAAAGTATTTGTATCCAGGGACTCGTTTGATTCTAGAACCATCTGATGAGTGAAGATGTAATCCGTCTGAGACAATCTTACCAGAACTTAAAAACAACATGTATGTGGTTTTGCCCGTATTAATCACCAGTCTATCATGATGAACAGGCGTCAGAGTGTGGCGTGGAGGCACACGAGCTGAATTTCCATACTTTCTGAATATTTCCTGATACCAATGAACAGGCCTCAGAGCTCAGACCTGTCAACTTATTCAATAAAACAGCATGATCAACAAGCTTTCGACAGGTCCGCAAACAAAGCAGCACATTTCATTTTAGTGTCTAAAACATGGACAACATCATTAACAACTAAAGTGGTCGCTGTAATACTGCTATGCCCAGGACTAAACCCTGATTGGTGCCCAGGCCTAAACCCTGATTGGTGCCCAGGCCTAAACCCTGATTGGTGCCCAGGCCTAAACCCTGATTGGTGCCCAGGCCTAAACCCTGATTGGATGCCCAGGCCTAAACCCTGATTGGTGCCCAGGCCTAAACCCTGATTGGTTTACATAGAAAATACATGTCTCTGATTTTTTTTCAAGAGCAAAGTTGTACATTTTACCAAGGATTCTAGAATCTTAGCTCGACCAGGAAGTCTTGAAAACAGGGCGGTAGTGATTATAATCTCTACTGTCCCCGTCTTTATGGAGCAGCAGCACAACAGATGATTTCCATACTTTTTGGAATATTTCCTGATAACAATATTAAAAACAAAATGTGGGTTACTGAGCCAACAGTGATTGGCTCTGCACACTTAAGCAGACGTGGGATCCAATTGGTCGGCCCCCTGTGGAGTTATTCATGTCTATTTGCTAACAAAGCGTCAAGGACTTATTATTTTCTGTAAATAGCCTAAAAGAAAAGCTTTGACTATAATTTCTCTGATCATTTAGCAAGTTTCCTCCTACCAGCATCTAACCCAATATCATTGTGAATAGACTTAGAAGTTCTTTCAAAGAGATATAAAATGGTGATTAAATGCATCAATTCCAGCCATTCCAGCCATTCCAGCCATTCCATTCATTCCATTCCAGCCATTCCAGCCATTCCATTCATTCCATTTCAGCCTTTCCAATGAGCCCATCCCCCATATAGCTCCTCCCACCAGCTTCCGCTGATCCACAATAGTATTGAAGACATCTGCAAAAAGTCTGAAAGCTGAACCAGGTTCAGGGATTAGCTGAGATTACAATCAAGGTCACTAAACTAAAGATTGTGTAAAATAAAAAAAACGCCTGTTCATTTAAGTTTTTGAAAGGTCCTCTTTGTGATGTCACAAGGCTTAAATTTATTTTTTATTTTTTTCACATCTCTAAACACAAAACATCTGGACAATGGTCACTAATATATTCGTCGAGAAAAAAACAGTAGAAACATATTTATCAGGTGTATTCATTAAAATAAGATCAATCGGTGTTGACTTTGAATGATCTGTAGGGTTTGGGGCCGTTTAGGCTTAGTCACCAGCTGGGTTTACACATGGCTTTTAGAATGTCTGAAGCCTGAATTTCCCAATCATAATTGAGGTCACCCAGGATAATAACTTCTGATTTAATAAAAAGAAGACAACAGACTAGTTAACTCATCAAGTGCACAAAGGTTAGCCGAGGGGAGAACGATAGACACCTATAACAGTTATGGATACGTATTTCCCCAGACAAAGGCTTAAAGATAGTAGCTACAACAACAACAAAAATTGGGCAAGGGAAATGGATTTCAGTAAAGAGACAGAAATTCATTTTTTTTAAAGAAAATTTAAAATGGCCTTTCCACCACCTCTACCCTGTCTGTCAGCTCTGAACTCATGATAACCCTCAATATTAATATCAGAGTCCAGAATGTCCCCAGAGATCCAAGATTCAGTCAATACCAGAATGTCCAGATTCATCTGGATGGCCCAGATCTTGAGGTAACCCAGTTTAGGAAGTGAGCTCCTCATGTGCAGATGCATCAACTCAAGTCCTTTACGATTATTTAAAAGTCACACAGAGTCTCCACGGAGTCTCCATGTGTGATTGGATTTAAATAGCTTTACATTGGACATACACTTCACTCATCACGCCTAGCATGTGTTCTGTCAACGTAGATAGTTACCGTTCCTACGGAGAAACCGGAGCACGTTGTTCTTTGTGTACTTCTCACCCTTTCACCTCTGACCTCTGACCTCTGACCCTGAAATCTCTCTCTCTCTCAGTCTCTCACCCACTGAACTGGTGGCAGGTGTTGGTATCTTCGTGATGTTCTCTCTGACAGAACATACCACGGTGTAGGGTGTTGCATGTGTGTTTGTACGTAGGCATTCTTTCTCTCTTGGCAATGTAACTCATCTGGTTAAGCTGGGTGGCAGCGGTACTCACGCACTCACTCGCACACAAACACCCCGTGACTTCTGACGTTCACTGTATTAGGGATTAAGGGGAGTTGGTGGCTATTTGGTGAAGACGAACAGCGTGCGGAGAAAAATATAAGGTGAGTGTTAGGAAGGAATGGGAAGATAGGGAGAGAAAGATGAGGGGATAATAGAGAGAAGAGAGAGAAGAGAGGAGAAGAGAGAGAGGAAGAGAGAGAGAGAGAGAGAGAGAGAGGAGAGGAGGGAGAGAGAGAGAGAGAAGAGAGAGAGAGAAGAGAGGAGAGAGAGAGAGAGAGAGGAGAGAAGAGAGAGAGAGAGAGAGGAGAGAGAAGAGGAGAGAGGAGAGAGAGGAAGGAGAGAGAGAGGGAGGGGGAGCAAAGTAAGACAGAGTAATTGAGAGACAGAGAGAGGGACAGAATAATAGAGAGATGTAGAGAGAAAGGGAGAGAGAGAGGGGTGTACTTTAACTAATTGCACATTGTTACAACACTGTGTGAACATATAGAAACATAATTTGACATTTGAATGTTCTTTATTTTATTCCTTGAGAACTTTTGGTGAGTGTAATGTTTACTGTTCATTTTTTTTCTCACTTTTGTTATTATCTATATCACTTGCTTTGGCAGCGTAAACATATATTGATTTTGATTTGAGGAGGGGAGCGAGGAGAGAGAAAGGGAAGAGAAGAGAGGTGAGAGGAGCGAGAGAGAGAGAGACAGAGAGAGAGGGAGAGAGAGAGAGAGAGGAGAGAGAGACAGGAGAGAAGGAGAGAGAGACAGAGAGAGAGAGAAGAGAGAGGAGAGAGAAGAAAGAGGAAAAGGGAGAGAAGGAGAGAGCGAGGGAGAGGAGAGAGAGAGAGAGAGAGAGAGAGGAGAGAGAGAGGAGAGAGAGGAGAGGAGAGAGAGAAAGGAGAACGAGAGAGAGGGGAGAGAGGAGAGGAGAGAGAGAGGGAGAGGAAGAGAGGAGAGAGAGAGAGAGAGAGAGAGAGGAGAGGGGAGAGAGGAGAAGAGAGACGAGAGAGAGGAAAGAGAGAAAGAGGGAAGAGGGAGAGAGGAGAGGGATGAGGGAGAGAGAGAGAGAAGAGAGAGATGAGAAGAGAGAGAGAGGAAAAGTAGAGAAAGGGGGGGGTGAGGATGAAGGAGTCAATAGAGCAGACAGGACCCAGCTTCACCATCAGCCCCCCAGTAAGGATGTGGAGGATGGGGAAGTAATATGAAGAGGGGGAGGGGTAATCTAGGAGCATGAAAAGAGTGAGAGGAGGTGTGTCCACGTTTCATTCACTCTCTTTTTTGTTTTGCTCTGTGTCTGAGTGATGATTTGTGTTTTCACATCACAGGAGCTTTATTAGTCATACCAGAGTGACTTAATGCCTCTTAAACCGGCAAGAGCTACCTACAGCCCTTTCTCTCTGCTCTCTCATCTCTCTTCTCTCTCTCTCGTCTCTCTCTCTTCTTCTCTCTCTCTCTCTCTCTCTCTCATCTCTCTGCTTCTGTCTGTCAGCTCTGTCTCTCTCTCGCTCTCTCTCTCTCCCTCTCTCTTCTCTCTCGCCTTGTCTTTACCATCACTCCACTGCCCCTCTCTCTCTCCTAATGTTATGTCACACATCTTTACGCCATTCTCTGTCATGTCTTCACCCATATCTCGAGATCCGTCTACGCGTTCTCCCACTGATGCCAAACACTGTGCGTGTGCGTGTGCATTTGTGTGTTGTGTGTGTGTGTGTGTGTGTGGTGTGTGTGTGTGTTGTGTGTGTGTGTGTGTGTGTGCGTGCTTTGCGTGCGTGCATGTGTGCGTGTGCATGTTTGGTGTGTGTGTGTGTGTGTGTGTGTGTGTGTGTGTTGTGTGTGTGTGGTTGTGTGCAAAGGGAATGAAGGGAAACAGAGGGTAGTTGACAGTCTAGTATGAAAGAGGGGAGATACAGTCTAGTATGAAAAGGAGGAGATTACAGTCTAGTATGAAAGAGGGGAGATTTACAGTCTTGGTATGAAAAAGAGGGGAGATTACAGTCTAGTATGAAAGAGGGGGAGATTACAGTCTAAGTATGAAAGAGGGAGATTACAGTCTAAGTATGAAAGAGGAGGAGTTCAGTCTAGTAATGAAAGAGGGGAGATTACAGTCTTGTATGGAGGGGAGATACAGTCTAGTATGAAAGAGGGGAGATTACAGTCTAGTATGAAAGAGGGGAGATTGACAGTCTAGTATGAAAGAGGGAGATTACAGTCTTAGTATGAAAGAGGGGAGATTACAGTCTTGTATGAAAGAGGGGATTTACAGTCTATATGAGAAGAGGGGAGATTACAGTCTAGTATGAAAGAGGGGAGATTACAGTCTATGTATTGAAAGAGGGGAGATTACAGTCTTGTATGAAAGAGGGAGAGATTACAGTCTTAGTATGAAAAGAGGGGAGATTACAAGTCTAGTATTGAAAGAGGGGAGATTACAGTCTTGTATGAAGAGGGAGATTACAGGTCTAGTATGAAAGAGGGGAGATTACAGTCTTTGTATAAGAGGGAAGATTACAGTCTGTATGAAAGAGGGAGGATTACAGTCTTGTATGAAAGAGGGGAGATTACAGTCTAGTATGAAAGAGGGGAGATTACAGTCTAAGTAATGAAAGAGGGGAGATTACAGTCTAGTATGAAGAGGGAGACAGCTCTAGTATGAAAGAGGGAAGATACAGTCTTTGTATTGAAAGAGGGGAGGATTAAGTCTAGTATTGAAAGAGGGAGATTAACTGATGAAGGGGAGATTTCAGTCTAGTATGAAAGAGGGGAGATTAGCAGGTTAGTATAGAAAGAGGGGAGATTACAGTCTAGTATGAAGAGGGAGATTACAGGTTATATAGAAAGAGGGGAGATTACAGTCTAGTATGAAAGAGGGGAGATTACAGTCTAGTATTGAAAGAGGGGAGATTACAGTCTTGTATGAAAGAGGGGAGATTACAGTCTTGTATGAAAGAGGGAGATTTACAGTCTTGTTGAAGTATCTCCCGGAGGTGGCGCAGTGGTCTAGGGGCACTGCATCGCCAGTGCAGCTGCGCCCCAGAGTCTCTGGGTTCGCGCCCAGGCTGGGCTGGGTTCGCGCCAGGGCTCTGTGCAGCCGGCCGCAACCGGGAGATCCGTGGGGCGACACAACAATTGGCATTAGCGTCGTTCCGGGTTAGGGAGGGCTTGGCCGGTAGGGAGGGTTTGGCCGGTAGGATATCCTTGTCTCAGTAGTAAAAATGTATAAAATGTATGCACTCTACTGTAACGTCGCTCTGGATAAGAGCGTCTGCTAAATGACTAAATGTAAAGTAAATGAAAGAGGGGAGATTACAGTCTAGTATGAAAGAGGGGAGATTACAGTCTTGTATGAAAGAGGGGAGATTACAAGCCTAGTATGAAAGAGGGGAGATTACAGTCTGTATGAAAGAGGGAGATTACAGTCTAGTATGAAAGAGGGTAGATTACAGTCTAGTATGAAAGAGGGAGATTACAGTCCTAGATGAAAGAGGGACATTAATTACAGTCTTGTATGAAAGAGGGGAGATTACAAGTCTTGTATGAAAGAGGGAGAATTACAGTCTTGTATGAAAGAGGGAGATTACAGTCTTGTATGAAAGAGGGGAGATTACAAGTCTTTATGAAAGAGGGGAGGATTACAGTCTGTATGAAAGAGGGAGATTACAGTCTTAGTATGAAAAGAGGGGAGATACAGTTCTAGTATGAAAGAGGGGAGATTACAGTCTAGTATGAAGAGGGAAGTTGCATCTAGATGGAGATACATTGTTTTGGTGTGATTTGAAAAGGAAAAAACAAAGAGTAGAGACCTGTCTGTATCGTCCGTTTTACATGATACATATTAGGGAATGACAGGCAGACAGACAGACAGACAGACAGACAACAGACAGACAGGACAGACAGACAGACAGAACAGAAAGACAGACAGAAAGAGAGAGAGAGCGACAGAAGAGAGAAGCGACAGAGGAGAGGAGAGAGAGAGAGAGAGACAGAGAGAGACGAGGGACAGCGCGAGAGCCGAGAGAGAGAGAGAACAGACAGAGAAGAGAAGAGACAGAGAGACAGAGAGACAGCGAGAGAGAGAGAGAGAGAGAGAGAGAGAGAGAAGAGGACAGTTAGACAGAGAGAGAGAGAACCAGCCAGAGAGAGAGAGACAGAGAGAGAGATACCTAACCACTGTGACACATAATTAAGGAAAGCTTTGACTATGTTCAGACTCAGTGAGCATAACCCTGCTATTGAGAAAGGCCGCCGTAGGCAGACCTGACTCTCAAGAGAAGACGGGCTACGATGCGGAAACTGAGCTGCACTTCCTAACCTCCTGCCAAATGTATTAGAGACACAGACAGAGCATTCGGAAAGTATTCAGACCCCTTGACTTTTTCCACATTTTATGCTACAGCCTTATTCTAAAATGGATTTTAAAAAATCCCCTCATCAATCTACGCCCAATACCCCATAATGACAAAGCAAAAACAGGTTACAAGAATTTTAGCAAATTTATTTAAAAAAAATAAGAAAGTGACATATCACATTTACAGAACCAGTCAAAAGTTTGGACACACCTACTCAATCCAGGGTTTTTCATTATTTTTACTATTTTCTACATTGTAGAATAACAGTGAAGACATCAAAACTATGAAATAGCACATATGGAATCATGTAGTAACAAAAAAGTGGTAAACAAATCAAAATATATTTTATATTTGAGATTCTTAAAAGTCGCCACCCGTTGCCTTGACGACAGCTTTGAGTAGACATGATCTATTTGTTTACGGAACCAACTGACAAGTGAACAGGACAACATGATGATTGGACAATTATTTTTGAATGCTCCCAAGCTGATAGGCTACAAAGGGCCTCAGTTAGATGGGAAGAATTTGAAATGGCCCAATATGTGAGAAGACTGGCAGAGATAAAATGTTACACAGCCTAAGATGCTGATATTGTAAACACACAGTACTTGTATTTCAGTTGCTCTCTCTATCCTTTCCTTATTTTTGTTCTTATTTAATTTACTTTTGCCTCGATTTAAGGCATGATAACGGAAAAAATGTATATATGAATTGAAAAAAATATGAATTGAGAAACATGATATCATCACGTGTCGATTATATATATGTTTTTGTATTCTTCCATAGAAAGTACAATAAATAATGTTAATGAATGATGAAGAAACATGGCAACTTTATAAAAGATAGTGGACAAACTAGCAGGTTTGTTGTGCACAAAAAACCCACAATTATGCACCTTTCATTCATTATTTCCAGCTCTTTGTTGGACAGTATTATCGACATGAATTCGTTAAGTGAATCCCAAGGTGAAAGAAAACGTGACCAACGTGGCCGATGAACTCAATTGGAATAAATGGACGAACTCGCTTTGGCTCTACCGGTGCCCAGAGCGGACAAACGTTACATTGATGTTACACGTCATTATACCACCCTGGTCAGTCGCTCTTAGTGATCCGCCCGCTCTGTCCCCCGGTGGGTCAAAAATGAGCGGGCCTCTCATGTGATTACAACAGAACTGTAGACTACTGTAGTGGTTGTACTATAGTATAGTACTGTAGTACTATAGGCCTGCATCTGTTTGCTTTTATGTCGTTGGAGAATTATATGGACAAATTCTGTGTGTCAGTTGATGTTGTGACAGAGATCAGGACATGTAGTTAGCTTACTGTGTCAAGTGGGTCTGTGTGTGTGTGTGTGTGTGTGTGTGTGGTGTGTGTGTGTGTGTGTGTGTGTGTGTGTGTGTGTGTGTGTGTCGTGTGTGTGTGTGTGTGGTGTGTGTGGTGTGTGTGTTTGTGTGTGGGTGGTGTTTGTGTGTCTGGCCGTGTGTGTGTGTGTGTGTGTTTCTGTGGTGTGTGTGTTGTGGTGTGTGGTGTCTGGCCGTGTGTGTGTGGGTGTGTGTGTGTGTGTGTGTGGTGTGTGTGTGTGTGTGTGTGTGTGTGTAGTGTGTGTGTGTGTGTGTGTGTGTGGTGTGTGTGTGGTGTGTGTGTGTGTGTGTGTGTGTGTGTGTGTGTGTGTAGGTGTGTGTGTGTGTGTGTGTGTGTGTGTCGTGTGTGTGTGTGTGTGTGTGTCCGTGCCCATGTGACTGAGTTAAAACCATGGGGAAATAGGCGCACTTGGTCTTCTTATCGCGTTGCGCCTTCCTCCTCTGTCTCTTTCATTCATTTCCCGACATCCCTCCCTCCCTCATCTCCATTTTTCTCGTACATAAAAGAGGTCGATATTCTTCGACCGCGATGAACCTGGAATTGAAAAGTGATGGCTACGTAGAATTGGGTTTTTGCACTGTTTTTTGTGCAGAAAAGAACAAATTTGGGTTTTGTAGGCTTCATACTGTTTTATTATTTGTTTTAATAAATTGGTGTTCCCCTTTTAAGAGAGAGAGAGGAAAAGAACAGGAGGAGCAGAAGGAGAGAGAGGGAGGAGAGCGGAAAGGAGGGAGAGAGAGGAAGAAGAAGAAGGGCAAGAGGAGGAGGAGATAAAGAGACGAGGAGAGGAGGGAGAGAGAGGAGGAGAGGAGAGGGAGAGAGAGGGGAGAGAAGAGAGACGAAGGAGGGAGAGAGAGAGGAGAGGGAGGCGAGGAGGAGAAGAGGGAAGAGAGAGAAGAGAGAAGGAGAGCAGAGAGAGGAGGAGAGAGAGGAGGGGAGGGGAAGAGAGGAAGAGGGGAGAGAGAAAGAGGAGAAGAAGGGAGAGAGGAGAGGAGGAGGAGAGGAGAGAGAGGAGAGAGAGAGAGAGAGGAGAGAGAGAGGAGAGAGAGGGGAGAGAAAAGAAGGAGAGAGGGAGAGGGCCGTAGAGGAGGGAGAGGGCAGAAGGAGAGGGAGAGAGGGAGAGAAATAGAGGAGAGAAGGAGAGGGTGAGAGAGGAGAGGAGAGAGGCAGAAGGAGAGGTGAGAGAGAAGAGAGATGGCAGAGGAGGGAGCCAGAGGAGAGGGAGCGAAAAATAAAGGGAGAGAAGAGGGGAAGCTGCCACATTTAGAATAAAAGCAGGCTTGTCAATAATTGGACTGGGAACCATGGTGGCATGGGATTGGGTAGCAGGCCAATTCCACGTTTAACCGAGAAGGACCAAGGCGCATGCGTGAATAGAACGACATCTTTCTTTTTATTTTGAGCAACACAAAATATCAGACATGAAAGCTATTCAAACCCAAATCTGTGACACTAAACACTACACATAGACACATTCCACCAAAAGCTACGCCTATGGCTACACCTTACAATATGGCCTCCCAATCAGAGACAATGATGACAGCTGTCTCTGATTGGAGAACCGCATCAAGGCAACCATAGAACTACCCTAGCCCACCTACACTCAACCCACCCATACACTCTCCCAAACCCCCTATACATACAACACCCCCGACGAGACCAACTATACACAAACATCCCCCCTTCACAACCCTGACCTCACCAAAATCTTACAGGAAAACAAAGATAACTAAGGCCAGCAGGATGTCTTGACACTTTTGAGTACACTCGACTAGCGAGTTCACTTTAAAATGGACTCTACCCGTTGAAATGCACCGTTAAAGATGTTAAAACATTGAAAACTTTATTGCCAACTTTTTTGTTCCTCCGCTGACATCTCTCCTGACAAATTGAAATGTTTCTGAGGATATGCGTGTGAATGTGATAAACAATGCTACGTTGTTCCATGCAGCGGACGAGATTTATCTCTCATATCAAATGTTGTTTTCCCTTCTGCACAATGTCTTGGTGAATGCCTTATTAGGTGCGTTTGCCTCAGGTCCTCCTTGAATACTTTTGTGTATGATTCAGTTCTAACGACCATAGGCACCCGCCGACGTCCATTCTTCCACCTCCTCCATCACGGGACTGATGTCCAGTCTGTCTAGAGGCGTTCATGTGGCCTGCCACGCTGCCTCCGTCCCAGGTACTCGCCATAGCGTCTGAGGGCCAGGAAGCGTGTAGGAAAGATCATCGCCGACACTTCCCCCCTCTTCCACATCCCTTTGGCAAATGTTAGGTCAGCCACAACCAAACCTCACGCACCTTGAACAGCAGCATGTTTTTTCCTACCGACGCCTGGCTCTCGAGACCCGGCCCACCACTGTCGACGGGATCCCCATTCCTGAGCCATTGTGACTCTACACCTATATTATACCTCCGAGATATGGCACACTGCATCATCACAAGGTAGCACGTTAATCAGAACTGCAAATTGCCTCTTTTGCACATCCTTTACATGCATCCCTTTGTAATGTAAGCATTACAGCTGGATTTCACAGTGGGTAAATGTTGTATGTGGAATTCTCGGAGCGTCCATTATATATTTTGTCTATAATATCCTGTTTATCGTCTGTCTGTATATTCTGTTTTATTGTGGCAAGACCATTTCACATCAGTCAAATTCTGTAATGCAAATGTATTGGCTATAAAGTGAATTCCTGCAGAGTAAACACTGAGTTTTCAGCTGGTTATCAGCTTCAATGTCCGTTATATTCATTAATGGGATGGTGTTATGTACATAGATGAACTTGAGCAGGTTCTCCCCTTTCGTACCATTTATATTCAAAATCCCCTCATAGTGACTGTGTGTGTCTTGGGGATATATACCCTGCATATTTGGATCCTGCTGCATTATGTGGACTCGTTTTATGGTTGTTTGCTAGAGCTGACTGTCCCTGCTTTTTGTTTTACATATGTATAGTTGCTGTCTGACACGTATTAACTAGCTAACTTCAAAGCAGTTAGCTTCCACTCAATCTGACAGGTATAGCTCTCTATAACTACATTATGACTTTAACTTCAATATGCATTTGGCTACATCCATTCTTGGTTTCCTAAGTCTTTTCGTGCTTACTACTTCGCGCAGATGCTAGCTATAAACCGAGGGACAGATCCTGCCGTGCTCATCTTGGTTTGAAGACACCAACAAGGGTTGTCAATAGCAATCACTAACACTGAAATGGCCAAGTCATGAATTTGTATTTGGTCGCCCTTTCACTGGCGTGATGGATCTACCTATGAGTTCTAGATCACCGCCTCTAGAGCCCATCCTCCATCAGTCTGAAATCCAAACGAGGGTTCGCAAGAACTTGAAAGTGATTAAAGAATTGAGAGTGAAAACTTGACAATGACAAGGAGGATCTCATTAGCTGGTGGACTCAATTGGAGAGATGTATTTTTTTTTTTACCACGTATTGAAATCAGCATTTTCTTTGTTACAGTTGTATATGTGGTGTTTTTCTTTAAAGATATGAGTTATTTTTGATCTATGACATTATGAGCGTCGACTCGCTCTATGTACGTAGGCAGACACTTGCAAGTGCTCAAGTTTAATTTGCGGGCCTCTCGACTGGGGCTGTGCGCTGCTGGGTAGCTGTGCCCCGTATTCGCTGGGAGCATAGACATTAACCAGTGGAATTGTGATAGGTGCTCTTCTCATCCATGTATTCCTTTGGAAAACCCTGAGCTAATAATGGGAGAACTAGAGACAGCTCAAAGAATGGCCGACCTGTTGTTTTCAAAGTCCATCTATTCGTTGGGGGCTGACATCTTGCCTAGCTTCCAGTTTCAGGAGGCCCTTGTAGTACATGACACCACTAGGTACTGGAGCCACGAGGCCCCTGATCACCTGCGCATGCAGGCGGGGAGGTGCATCCACAACGACGAAGCAGAGCTGGTCGTGAATATTGATTAGTGGGGGGAGGGGAAATCTGCAGGCATGATGCACCACAACACCCTGACACTAACCACTGATAAACATGAAGAATAATCTTGTGTATTCAAGTAAGTATTTCATGACTCTAACATACCCATAACAATCTGAGAACAACTTAGACTGACAGACACTAGCTTTGGTAACGTGATTAAGGGTGTAGTAGTCCCTCTGCTGTAGTCCTCTCTACTCTATGCCTGTTAAACTGTAGCCATTTAACCTGAAAAGTCCTCTTCTTGTCGGTACCATAGTCCCTCTGTACTTTAGTCTGTACTGTAGCCCTCTACCATAGTCATGCTACTGTAGTCCTGTACCGTTAGCTCCTCTTAGTGAGTCCTGTAACCGTAGTCGTGTACTGTAGCCGCTCACTCATATTGCCTGTACTGTAGCGCTCTACACGCATAGTCCCGTACTGTACGTCCCTGTACAGAGTCCTTAACTGCTAGCCCTCTACTATAGCTGTACGTAGCACTCGTACCATCAGTCCTCACTGTAGCCCCCTCTATGCCATAAGTCCCTCAGTACGAATGTAGTACCTGTATCACGGTAGTCTCAGTACTGTAGTCCTGTACCAATAGTACCTCGACTACTGTAGTCCTGTTAGTCTGTAGTCGCTCTCAATCTGTAGTCCTGTACGCCGGGTAGTCGTCCCTCCTCTATATTGTCCTGTAGCCATCACCTGTCATAAGCAGTCCGTGTCATGTCCTAACCGTAATCACTCGCTACCATTAGTCTCCTTAACTGTAGTCCTGTACCTATAGCTGTCCTCACAATCCTCAACTCCTATCTTGTCAACAGGCCCCTGTTATCAAGTCCCTCTAATCTGATAATCACTGGCTCAGTACCCCATAGTCTCTACTATAGCCTTACCATAGTCCTTCATTAACTGTACAGTCGCTGTACCATAAATACCCCTCTAGCCAAAAGATAGGTACGGAGATAAGGTTCCCGGAGTACTATGAGTGATCTTACCAGATCAATGAGTTCCTCCTAACTGGGCCTAGTCATCGTGAGAGCTCGATCTCCCTGGGGCGCCGTGTTGACACTATTCCCTGGGAGAGTGGACCATGGACCCCTACACTCTGTCGTCTCATTGTACCTCAGGTATGTTCTGATTCCTTACCGTAGTCAATCTGTGAGCTGCACCTGAAGTCCTCTCGACTGGCTACTGCGAAGGTCTCTAGTATACGGACAAGAACTGGCCCTCCAGAACCGGGTTAACAATAACTTCAGTCTCTTTCTACCCTATCCCACTAGACCCCGCTGGTTCCAGCGCCGGGGTAAGTCCATTGAGCACGGCAGCACAATCTGTAGTGATGAGCGAGGAAGGGTAAGCACAGGGGAGTTAGGCCTATTACGCGTAGTCGAATTCAGGGCGAAGATGTAGAACTTGGATCGGATGCGAGGAAAGATAGAGTGGGTCCCTGGTTCTCCATAGTAGGAGTACCAGTAGGTAACATTACCGTGAGAGAAGTGCCCTGCAAGGCCGCAAAAACGGTCGCGTGGGAGAGAGCACGTCGCACGAAGCGAGACCAGAGGATCAAAGTTCCAGGTGGGTTGTATATCAGAACTACATGTAGGTACGAAAAACAACTAACCAGTACGTCCTTGGATCGTTTACGCATAAGTGTCTATCTACCCTACAAAAAAACACACACGCGGTGGCGAACAGGCATCCTGTCACGAACGCCTCGTGAGCTAGTCCCCGTAAGCCGTAGTCCAGTACTGAGTCGTAGCTTAATGTCAGGACAATAACATGTGAATATGGTGTTTTTTTGATTTTGGTAAATGTTTTGTTTGTTGTCTGAACATTTGATCCGCAGACACAAGTCCCCAACGGTTTCATCACCAGACCTTTGGTATATCGGCTACTAGGGTTCATACTCGGGTCCTGCACCTTCCGTGGGTCTTAAGTTTTTAAGTCAGAACTAGCACTTTCCCTTACATGCTGAAAACACTGGTACTGATAGCATGTACGAAGATTGAATATAACATGCGAGTGGTATCAATGCACTCGCTCTGTGTTCTTGGTGCACTCCAATACCACATGGACCCCTAGGCGAAACACATTGTCCTTCACTAACTGTATGTTGGACCCCTGCCTCTGTAATGTAGTGCACTGAAGTGCCACGTGCATCACTAAACTATATATATGGAATGCAGAAACTATTTAGTTGCTTGTTGACTTTTACATTTTGTGCACTCACACATAGGTTTACGAACGATTGTATCTCCGTCTGCCTTTTTCAATACAGCTCAATCAAAATCCCTGCACTCATTAAGTTTTCTGAATATTTATATATGTTTTTATGGTCAAACCATATTGTAATTCTAATGAAGCTAGGCAAGAGCAGGTTGAAGCGAACCTAAATGGCTATGTAGGCAAAATTGGTACAAGTGACGAGGTCCAAAATATACACGGCTCCTTAATCATGTTGTAGAACAAGTCCGCAACATCATGAGTCATTGGCTACTTCCATCACCGCGCCGCGCAATGTGATGCTTGTCTTTACAGACCTAGGATAATTCACAGGTGAGGGGCGTGGGAGTGCGGGTGAGGTATAATGACAAAGAAATAAGTACCCTAATCTCAAATTAGCCTTCCAACACGACCGTCTAACTATACACGGATGCCTCATGGTTATTGTTCAGAGTGTAGAATCTGCGCTCTCCAGCCCAAAATAGTGTCCCCATTCTTCCCATGGTCTCAACATCCGAAATCGATCCCGTCAAATACGTATCAGTCGGTTACTCCACCTATACGAACCATAAATGCACTTACTTTCATATGCACATCAATATATTTCTAAAGAACTGTCATGGTGAAAGCTAAGTGGCTCCTCACTCGTTTCCCTAGAGCTGGGCGGTGCTAGCTATCTTCTTTCCGCACTTAACAGACTGCATGACGCCACCAGGCAGGATGACTGATTTCGTGCAGCACTGCTACCATGTAGTTGATTAGCGCGTGCGTCCGTAACCCATGTAATGAGCGAGCGTCTCCTGTCTCTCTGACTAATCACTAGGCTACACACAGTGTTTAATGATATACCGACTCACCTTCTATTAGCAGTTTAAGCGATGACAGCGACATGATTAAATTCCCCCTCATCTCTATTTGTCCAATTATCACTACTCGGAGGATCTATTTTCCTCGTCTCTCACTACCTTTGCAATCTTTAGACACACCCAGGTGGACGCTTTGTGCAGCGAATATGTGACGCTTCGCGAGATGACAGTGCCATTTCACTAGCGCGGCACGTGGGGCTGCCACAAACATGGAAGCGAGGAACTGACAGATACACCTCCGAGGCTGCTAAACTGTAAAGGAGTAGCAAAAGGATAACTACTAAGTCACTGTTACTATCCATAACTCTTAGGTGGTACTATATCTGTTATTGTACTTTCATCTATTCGATTGGTGTGAACCCAGTTCCAATCTGTCATTTTATATAAGGCCCGGGAGTCCTAGTTTCCCTCCTAAAATTGCGTCTGCCTCTCGTCGTCTTAAAGCTTTATAGTAACATCACAGAACACCATATTGTTTTCTAATGTGTGTGTGTTGGGGTGTCTGCTTCCAGGCACAGGCGAGCCGTGCGTCGAATTGGACTCTGCCTAAGAATGACGGGATTTGGCCCAGGCAGTTGGCGTCTCAGGTCTTTAGACGGCCGAGTCTCTGGTCACTAGAACATCCTCCCAGGTCCATGGAGGTACACTGATGGGAAAACCATCCATGGCCACATGTAGTTCTACTGCAGGGACGCCAATTACCTCCCTTTCTCCCCCTCTTTTTGAAACGGCATTGACGGACCTGGAAGTGCTTTGGTTTGTATATTACACCCTGATTAGTTAAACCCCGAAGTCCATTAATTTATGTTATTCTCTGTTTTTGCTCTACCGCAGGATTCTTGATTGATATCTTAACAAACTTTGCCACCATACAAGAGGGATCTAGACACAATGCACTACATTTACCTGTTGCAACTGGAATTTTGAAATGTTTAAAATAAAATAAGAATTGTACGCTGTTCCAAAACATTTTTGCGTCTTTCAGTTTTTCAAATCTATTTGAATGTTATTATGACCATTGTTTCACTCTTCCTGAGTGAGGTATATTGTCCTAAAAGTAATTAAATTAATTCGACACAAACAAGTGAGATGCTTTATTATCTGGCATATGGAAATTAAAAAAAACTATGTTATAGGTTGGTTACAGATTACAGGCCAACACACTTTATGTATGGTCGTTATGATTACTGTGGCTTTGTGATCACTATTGAACTTTTAAGAAGAACCATGTAAGGACTATACCTACAACAGAGTGAGCACAAAAATCTGGAAGTCCTTTCCTAGTATTGAGTTGGCCATCACTATTTCCTCCCCTCAGAACAGACCATCAATTCGTCGGGGCAATGAACCAATCAAACTACAACAAACTAGAGCGTTCAACAAGAGATGCTAAGAGCAGCCATGTGTAGGTCCAAGTTGGCTGGACGTCCTTGTTCGGGTGGTCGGACTCTATATTGCCTCGATGCCAACATGGGAGAGTAACCTGTTGCAGCATTGAAAAAAAAGCCAGATGTTCAGTTCTTGCGCACACACGTTACACTACTCCCGGTGGCGCCCGTTCTTGGGTCCAAGCACATGGATAAGATAAGCCATCTCACACGGCCTGCGAATACGCTGCGTCAAATAGGCTGTTCGACTTCGTAAGACATTGTTCTTCTTGTCTGAGCCAGCACACTTAATCACTTGCATACTGTTGAGATGAACACGCAAACAACGAATCAATGTCTTCAATTCTCTCAAGGGTATATAAAGATGATCTTTCTTTTAAACTCCCACTGTTCATTTCCTACCTACTCGATTGAAGTGGACTTTCAACAAGTGACATAATAAGAGCGTCATAGCTTTTCACCTTGTCAGTCTGTATTGGAAGAGCAGGTGTCCTCCTCCTGTTTTGTATCATTCATTGTATCAGTTTTAAACACAGCGGTGGGTTTGGTTTCACAGTCTTGTGTTACTATTTATTTGCAGTATCTGTACTCCTCCTCCTTTCACTACCTGCCATCTCACATCCAGTCATCTGTATTTGCTGCTTTAGTTCTTTTCATACGTGCTGTTGCATGTGGTTTAACTTCACCTCACATACTCCTCTCTTTTTTTGGGTTTTAGCCTTCTTAGGTAACTTTATCACATACGTTATTCCATTTCCTATTTATTTTTCCACACTATTTGTAACTAATGTGTTTCCTATGTCATAAGTATTTAGCCGTTCTAGTGAGGTGTGGTGTGCATATGACAAAATCCGGAATTTCTGCCTGATCCTGTGTCGAAAGGGTCTGTAAGGAGTCCTACGATACCGCTGCGCAATCATATGCGGTCTATTTTTGGGTTTTTTGACGCGCGGTAGCCCTGCCTAGGAGGGAATGTTTCATAGTTGTCACGGCTGACCAAGCGAGAATACCGAGATCATAAAACTACAAAGATGGGGCCCGACATATCAGACCAAGTGCCCAGAAGTTGGCCCTGTGCTTGGTGGTTCCAACCTACTGGGCTTCCGTCTCGACCCATCTAAGAGCAGCTCTTCAATGCTTATCGCAGCAGAGACCCTCGCAACTATCTAGCTCCAGGCAGGTCCGTGAAGTTTTTCCTGGGGCACAAGCCCACGAACATTGGGCTCTTCAGAACGAAGATATGTCACGTAGAGAACGGAGACAAAATTTTCCTAGTTTTTCTTTGGCGGTCAATCTTAATTGCTCCCTGAAGAGACTCAGACCCTAAGTATGATCCGCCTGTGTTAAGGTATGGATAGTGGTTGCACTGAGTGCTATACTGGCCAACAGAGACAGGAGCCGCATCGCTACGCTTTCAAATCCTCGACAGAGCATGGAATACCGTACGCTTAATATGAAGGGAGCTCTATGCTATTCTGTTGGATGTAAATTTCATCAGTACGTATATGGAGACCGAAGTCATTGTGGCAATTCCGACCTACAAGCCCGACTTGAGTCGAATATTGAGAACACCATAGCGCTCGGCCGGCTGCCAAGGCTACAGCAGCACATCGTGAGTCACTTCTCTCTCAACTACAAATCAGGCACATCCAAACACTCTGATTGAGAGGAGCTACCCTGCACCGATGCCCAGCGGCACAAGGCAATTCCTGTCCGCACGAACCACTCTGGCGCCCACTCCGCGTCATCTAATCGGCGTACCGCCGCAAGAATCTCGGCCCCACCACCGGAGAGCTGTTATTGACAAATAGAACACCACAAACCTGCCCCTCCAGAGTTTCCTGTGTACATAAGAACAGCCTCAGTGAAGCATGGCAACCCCTGTGTGCCACTGTGTAAAGACAGACCTCGTGGGAACGGGAGACGTTTTCTACCGTACCCTCGAACCAGAGGAGTAAAGTCGTTAGTCGTAGACTACCTGCGCGATGCACGGAATCTCCAGCCAAGCATCACCTTAGGTATCGACGCGGTGTCAGATACAGTTTAG
>NW_019945710.1:15610-20062 GCF_002910315.2 Salvelinus sp. IW2-2015 | reverse complement strand
GTGTGTTTGTCTGATTTAACTTGGTTTAGTCCAAGTACTGTTAGCTTCACTTATACAGATGCTTTTTCTTTTTTTTTTTTTTTGGTGTTTGTGGACGAAGAGTAGATACTTCTGGGGAGTGGAGAGGGGGAGGAAAATGGGTGGGGGTGAAGGGGAGGAGGAGACCATTTACTGGCAGAGAAAAGGCTGTAGGACAAAGCGAGGGAGAGAAAAGAAGAGGAATTGCCTGAGAGAGAGAGGAGAGAGAGAATGAAGAGTTGGGGTTAAGGGAGTGGAAAATAGAGAAAGAGATGGAGATGGAGATGTGAGGGAGAAAGAGAGTGAGGGTAGAGAGAAAGAGAGAGACAGTGAGAAGAGAGGAGAATGAGAGGAGCAAAGCAAGAGAGTCAGAAGGACAGAGAAAGAGAGAAAAGGAGAACGAGAGAGAGAGGACCGAGAGAGAAAGGGCAGGAGAAAGGAGACAGAGAGAGAGATTGATGTGGAGAGCCAGAGAGAATGAAGGAGAAGAGAAGGGAGGATGAGGTGAGAGCCAGAGAAAAGAGACAGAGAGGAAGGAGAGTGAGAGAGGAAAGGAGAGGCAGAGGAGAAGTGAGAGAGAGAAGAAGAGAGGAGAGAGGAGAGTGAGAGAGGAGAGGAAGAGAGGAGAAGGAGAGTGAGAGAGAGAGGAAGAGAGGCAGAAGGAGTGAGAGAGGAGAAGAAGAGAGGAGAAGGAGAGGAGAGAAGGAGAGGAAGGAAGAGGCAGAAGGAGAGGAGAGAGGAGAGAAGAAGGCAGAAAGGAGGGGAGAGAGGAGAGGAGAGAGCAGAAGAGAGGAGAGAGGAGAGAGGCAGAGGGAGAGTGAGAGAGAAGAGAGGCCAGAGGAGAGTGAGAGAGGAAGGAAGAGAGGCAGAAGAGAGTGAGAGAGGAGAGGAAGAGAGGCAGAAGGAGAGTGAGAGAGGAAGAGAGGCAGAAAGGAGAGTGAGAGAGGAGAGGAAGAGAGGCAGAAGGAGAGTGAGAGAGAAGAGAGCAGAAGGAGAGTGAGAGAGGAGAGGAAGAGAGGCAGAAGGAGATGAGAGAGGAAGAGAGGCAGAAGAGAGTGAGAAGGAGGAGAGCAGAAGGAGAGTGAGAGAGGAGAAGAGGAGAGGCAGAAGGAGAGTGAGAGAGGAAGAGAGGAGACATGAATCTTCCTCTGGGGGAGAAGTGATAAGAGGGTCAATTCCCACCTCAAAACGCACAAGAACATTGGATTTTGACGTCCACTTTCTCACATTGTTCTGAAATCGTTTAAATTGTTAGAAACAGATCAGATTAGCATTCCTGCAACAGTATTTTGTTGAAATATAATGTAATCTCTGAGAAATGAAGCTAATGATTGCACCAAATTGTTCATTTTAATTTATAGGATAATATAATGTTCAATTAAATATAGTTCCTAACATCCATTTGCACCAACTTTTTTTCCACAATAAGTTGGACATGAGGAATGGAAAGAACTGGTAAAAAGCTGCCCAAGGTCTCCCCACACCTAACGACCCCCCACACCCATTAGACCCCCCCACACCCTACGGACCCTCCCAACCCCACAGACCCCCCACACCCTACGGACCCTCCCACACCCTAACGACCCCCACCACACCCCACAGACCCCCCACACCCTACGGACCCCCCACACCCCACAGACCCCCCACACCCTACGCCGACTCATACGCCAACAACCACTATATACAGTATCAGTTCTCTATGTAATATGGAGCTGCTGCTTAGAGTACTGTTTCTTCATACTACGTAATGTATTCTCAGTGAATTTGGTGCTGGTTTCCCCTGTTCAGAGAAATGTGTCAATAAAGTTGTTCAGATTTATTGTTCCGTCCTACATCCTGGGTCTGACCGTTAGATCGTGCTGTTTATCTTTAAAGCCGGTAAGCACTCTATGGTAAATGTATCACAGCAATCCATGCGTTGGTTTTGTGTCCACTGTGTGAAATGCAAACTTTTTTTTTTGCATTTGTGGCACAAATCCAATGCAAGTCAATGGTGGTAGTGTATGTTAGTATTTACATAATTTCCTGTTCATATCATCCCCAAAAATGTACTGTGTAACTCAAAGATGTTACTTATACATGACTTGGATATGAAGCGCAAAAAAAATATTAKGTTTCAAGTTRTATTAGTAGTATGTACGGGAAACTCATGGTATTCAGAACCAGTCAAAAGTCTGGACACACSTACTCATTTAAGGGTTTTTCTTTATTTTTTACTATTTTCTACATTGTAGAATAATTATAGTGAAGACATCAAKACTATAAAATAACACATATGGAATCATGTAGTAACCAAAAAAGTGTTAAACAAATCAAAATATATTTTATATTTGAGATTCTTCAAATTAGCCACCCTTTGCCTTGACGACAGCTTTGCACACTCTTGGCGTTCTCTCAACCAGCTTCATGAGGTAGTCACCTGGAATGCATTTCAATTAATTGGTGTGCCTTGTTAACAGTTAATTTGCGGAATTTATTTCCTTCTTAATGCGTTTGAGCCAATAATTTGTGTTGTGACAAAGTAGACAGAAGATAGCTCTATTTGGTAAAAGACCAAGTCTATATTATGGCAATAACAGCTCAAATAAGCAAAGAGAAATGACAGTCCATCATTATTTTAAGACATGAAGGCCAGTCAATCTAGAAAATGTCAAGAACTTTGAAAGTTTCGTCAACTGCAGTCGCAAAAACCACAAGAGCTATGAACCCTACCCTACTACTTCCTCTAACACTCTCCTCCCCACAAGAGCTATGATCTAGAATCTAGAAAATGTCAAGAACTTTGAAAGTTTCGTCAACTGCAGTCGCAAAAACCACAAGAGCTATGATGAAACTGTTTCTCATGAGGACCGCCACAGGAATGGAAGACCCAGAGTTACCAGCCTCAGAAATTGAAGCCCAAATAAATGCTTAACAGAGTTCAAGTAACAGACACATCTCAACATCAACTGTGTGAATCAGGCCTTCATGGTCGAATTGCTGCAAAGAAACCACTACTATGTATCATATACCATGTACTCTACTCTTCTACTAGTGCCCTACCAAATACTCTACCCTAATACTAGTGCCCTACAATGTACCCTACCCTACACTACTTCCTCTACACTCTCCTCCTCCTCCCCCCTCCTCCCCTCCTCCTATCAAACCCCCTCCCCCCTCCTCCTACCCCTCCTCCTCCCCTCCTCCCCCCTCCTTCTACCCCTCCTCCCCCTCCTTCTACCCCTCCTCCCCCCTCCTTCTTCCCCTCCTCTAACACTCTCCTACCCCTCTCTATCACCCCCCTCCTACCTCTCCTCCTACCCTTCCTCCTGCATTCTGCCCTTTTCTTCAAGGAGGACTTTGTTTGGAGCACGCTGGTTGTTGATTCAGGTGCTGGGGTGTGAGATAACTACCCCTCCCCCTCCCCATCCTTTCCTCCCTCCCCCCCCCCCCCCTCCTCCTCCTTCCAACATTTCCCCACTCAACTTCCTTGAGGAACCCAAGAGGCTCCTGTTGGACAATATCAATTCAACTCAAGGGGCTTTATTGGCATGGAAATATATGTTAAACATCGCCAAAGCAAGTGAAGTGATAATAAACAATAAAAATACTCACCCGTCTCCTCTCTCTCTCTCTCTCTCTCTCTCTCTCTCTCTCTCTCTCTCTTCTCTCTCTCTCTGCTCTCTCTCTCTCTCTGTCTCTGTCTCTCTCTCTCTCTCAAATTCAATTCAATTCAAGGGGCTTTATTTTGGCATGGGAACCATGTGTGTTAACATGCCAGCAAGTGAGGTAGATAATATACAAAAGTGAAATAAACAATAAAAATTAACAGTAAACATTACACAACATCTAACACATCTCTCTCTCTGTCTCTCCTCTCTGTCTCTCTCTCTCTGTCTCTCTGTTTCTCCCTCTCTCTCTCTCTCTCTTCTCGCTCTCTCTCTCTCTCTCTCTTCTCTTCTCTCTCTCTCTCTCTCCTCTCTCTCTCTCTCTCTCTCTCCTCTTTCTCTCCTCTCTCTCCTCTCTCTCTCTCTCTCTCTCTTCTCTTCTCTTCTCTCTCTCTCTCTCTTCTCTCTCAATTCAATTCAATTCAAGGGGCTTTATTGGCATGGAAAACATGTGTTAACATTGCCAAAGCAAGTGAGGTAGATATAATACAAAAGTTAAATACCAATAAAACTTAACAGTAAACTTACACATACAGAAGTTTCAAAACAATAAAGACATTACAAATGTCATATTATATATATATACAGTGTTGTAAAAAATGTACAATTGCTTAAAGTACACAAGGGAAATAAATAAGCATAAATATGGGTTGTATTTAACAAAGGTGTTTGTTCTTCACTGGTTGCCCTTTTCTTGTGGCAACAGGTCACAATCTTGCTGCTGTGATGGCACACTGTGGGAATTTCACCCAGTAGATATGGGAGTTTATTCAAAATTGGATTTGTT
>NW_019945710.1:3553-13773 GCF_002910315.2 Salvelinus sp. IW2-2015 | reverse complement strand
TGACCAGGCCTGTTGAGGGAAGCCTCTCTGTTGTCATTGTGCTGTGAATATTCCAATAATTCACTTGTTCATCATCACACAGGGCAGGAACATTTTAACTATGGATCGGTCACCAAAAATGAAGGTTACACAGAAGGTTAAGCAACTGATTTCTAGGAATGGATTGACCTGGGGGGGGAGGGGGTCAGACACACACGGGAGTAGGGAAGTGGGCATCGGGAGGGGGGGAGTGCGACGGGTACTTATTATAATTAATCCAACACAATAAAATGTATTTTTTAATGTAATTACAACTCATTACCATGTTATTATGCAAGCAGTTCCTACTAGTTAAATGCTAGTAAACGACAGTATTAACCAAAGACTTGATAATATATAGAACTCTCACTCCCCCCTCCTCTCCTCCCCTCGTCTTCTCCCCCTCTCTTCCTTCCCCCTCCCTCCACCAGAGCCAGGCGTTTTGGGACCAATGCTGGTGCCTACGTTCATCTGACCCCTCCAGAACCACAGGACGTTGGTCCTGTCCCCGACCAGCAAGCTGGCCTGGGGTGGATGTGTGTCACCGGGGTGCTTTGGCGGTCGATGGGTGTACTTGCAGGCTTGGTTACTGTCGTGTTACCTGTAACTATCTGTGTCTATCTACCTGTATCTACCTGTAGTCTACCTGTATTTACCTGTTGTTGTCTATCTCCCTGTACTACCTGTGTCTAATCTACTTGTATCTACCTGGTACTCTACCTGTAACTACCTGTAACTATCGTGTCTATCTCCCTGTTAAACTACCTGTGTTAATCTCCCTGTAATCTCCCCTTATTCTCCTTATCTCCTGTAAACTCCCTGTATCTCCCTGTATCTACCTGTATCTCCCATGTAACTTATCTGTGTATATCTACCTGTATCTACCTGTTATTCTCCCTGTGTCTATCTTCCTGTATATCCCTGTAAACTACCTGTGTCTATCTACCTTAATACCTGTAAACTATCTGTGTTCTATTAATACCTGTATCTCCCTGTAACTACTTGTCTATCTACTGTATCTCCCTGTTAACTACCTGTTTGTCTATCTACCTTGAACTACTGTAAACTATCTACATCGTAAACTACCAGTGTCTATCACCTGTAATCCTGTAACTACCAGTCTGTCTATCTACCTGTATTTATCCCTGTGTAACTACCAGTGTTCTATCTACCTGTAAAACCACCTGTATGTCTATCTACCTGGTATCTCCCTGTAACTACCTGTTTGCTTATCTACCTGTATCTCCCAGTACTTACCTGTGTCTATCTACCTGTATCTTCCCTGGAACTACCTGTATCTCCTGTAACTACCTTGTCTATTACCCTGTATCTCCCTGGAAACTACCTGTATCTCCCTGTAACTACCTGTGTCTATCTTACCTTTAACTACCTGTGATTCCATCTACCTGTATATCCCTGTATCTACCTGTATATCCCTGTAACTACCTGTGTCTTATTGCTACCTGTATATCCCTGAACTACCTGTGACCTATTCTACCTGTAAGCCCTGTAACTAACCTGTTGTCTATCTACCTGTTATCCTCCCTGGAACTACCTGTATCTCCTTGTAACTACCTGTGTTTGTGTCTATTTACCTGTATCTCCCTGGAAAAACTACCTGTTGTCTAATCTCCTTGTAACGACCTGTGTCTATCTACCTGTGTCTATCTACCTGTAACTACGTGGTCAACCCTACCTGTATCTCCCTGTAAACTACCCGCTGTCAGAGGCAGAGCAAATTACTTCATCTTCATGTCATGTCTGTCCCAAATCTTTCCTCAGACCCCTTATTTCCGGCCGTGCAGAAGGATGGCCCCGCTGAGGACAGTAGACATATGGTGGGTTTATCTTCTGTAGTGGCCCGGCTAGGAACATAGACTATGGTGGGTTTATCTTCTGTTAGTGGCCCTTCTGAGGACATAACTATGTGGTGGGTTTATCTCTGTAGTGGGCCCGCTGAGACGATAGACTAATGGTGGGGTTTATCTTCTGTAGTGGCCCTTCTTGAGGACATAAGACTACTTCGTTTATCTTCTGTAGTGGCCCGCTTGGACATCAGACTATGTGGGTTTATCTTCTTGCAGTGGCCCGCGTGAGGACATTAGGACTATGGTGGGTTTATCTTCTTCGTAGTGGGCCGCTGAGGACATAGACTAGTGGTGGTTTATCTTCTGTAGTGGCGCCCGCTGTGGACCATAGGACTATGTGGGTTTATCTGCTGTAGTGGCCCGTCTGAGACAAGACTATGGTGGTGGTTATCTTCGCAGTGCCCGCTGAGGACATAGGACCATGGCTGGGTTTATCTTTCTGTAGTGGCCCGAGGACTATGGTGGGTTTATCTTCTGTAGTGCCCGTCTGAGACATTAGACTATTGGTGGTTTATCTTCTTGTAGGTGTGTTTTCGCTTAGACATAGACTATGGTGGTTTATCTTCTTAGTGGCCCGCTTTGAGACATAGACTATGGTGTTTTATTCTTCTGTAGTGGCCCCGAGGACATAGACTATGGTGGGTTTATCTTCTGTAGTGGCCCGCTGAGGGACATAGACTATGCGTGTGGGTTTATTCTTCTGTAGTGTGCCCGCTGAGGACATGTTAGACTATGGTGGGTTTAATCGTTCTGTGTAGTGGGCCCGCTGGGACATAGGACTATTGGTGGGTTTATCTTCTGTAGTTGGCCCGCTGAGGACATAGACTATGGTGGGTTGTATCTTCATGTAGTGGCCCGTCTGAGGACATATAGACTATGATGGTTTATCTTCTGTACGTGTAGTGGGCCGTTCTTGAGACATAGACTAGTGGGTTTTATCTTCTGTAGTGAAAGGAGAGTTGTGAATGTCCAGTCACTATTGGTCAGATACTTAATTTTTTAATGTATTTAACAAATAATAAATGAGTGGGTTAGATCATGCTTTCAATACTGCAGAAGACTGTGGCCTGCTAATCAATGTAATTGGCTGCATCATTTCCAAATCTCCCATATATTTATTTTGTAAATATAATGATATATATACTCAGCCAAAAAAAGAAACGTCCTCTCTGCGTTTTATTTTCAGCAAACTTAAGTGTAAATATTTGTATAACATAACAAGCATTCAAAACTTGAGACATAAACTGCAACAAGTTCCCAGCAGACATGTGACTAACAGAAACTTGAATAATGGTCCCTAACAAAGCGGGGTCAACATCCAAAAGTAACAGTCAGTATCTGGGGTTGGCCACCAGCCTGCATTAAGTACATGCAGGCAGTTTGCTCCTCCTCATGGACTGCCACCAAAGATTTGCCAGTTATGTGCTGTGAGATTTACCCCAACGCTTCCCACCAAGGCACCTGCAAGTTCCTGGAAATTTCTGGGGGGAATGGCACAGCCCTTCCCCTCCGACTCCAAACAGGTCCCAGACTTGCTCAATGGATTGAGATCCGGGATCTTCGCTTGGCCATGCAGGAACACTGGACATTCCTGTCTTGCAGGAAAATCACGCACAGAACGAGAGTATGGCTGGGTGGCATTTGTATGCTGAGGCGTCATGTCAGGATGCCTGCAGTAAGGGGGTACCACATGAGGGAGGACGAATATCTTCCCGTGGTTGAGATTGCCTGGCAATGACAAACAAACTCAAGTCCGATTGATGCTATGACACACCGGCCCCAGACCATGACGACCCTCCACCTCCAATCGATCCCGCTCCAGGAGTAACAGCCTCGGTTGATTTTTGTAACCTCATTCCTTTCGACGTAAACGCGAATCCGACCATCACCCCTGGTGAGACAAAAACCGCGACTCTCGTCAGTGAAGAGCACTATTTTGCCAGTCCTGTCTGGTCCAGCGACTGGGTTGTCCCATAGGCGACGTTTCTGGTGTGCTGGTGGAGGACCTGCCTTACAACAGGCCTACAACCCTCAGTCCAGCCTCGTCTGCACCTATTGCCGGGACAGTGACGAGCACTGATGGAGGGATTGTGCGTTCCTGGTTGTATTAACTCGAGGCAGGTTGTTTGTTGCCATCTGTACCTGTTCCGCTGGTGTATGTTCGGACTTTGTACCGATCCTGTTGTTATTGTGTTACACGTGGCTGCCACTGCCCAGAGAGAACGATCCAGCTGTCGTCCTGTTCCCTGTAGCACTCTGTCTTAGGCTTTTCTTTTTCCGGTGTTGTTTCAGTGTCAGTAGAAAGGCCTCTTTTGGTGTCCAAGCTTTTCATAACTGTGACTCCTTAAATTGCCTACCGTCATGCAAGCTGTTAGTTGTCTTAACGACCATTCCCACAGTGTGCACGTTCATTAATTGTTCATAGGTTCATTGAACAAGCATGGGGAAACAATGTTTAAACCCTTTACAATGAAATCTGTTGAAGTTATTTGGGGAGATTTTTACGAAAAATATCTTTCTCTTTGAAAGACAGGGTCCTGAAAAAGGGATGTTTCTTTTTTTGCTGAGTTTATATATATATACACACACTACCGGTCAAAAGTTTTAGAACACCTACACCTTCAAGGGTTTTTCTTTATTTTCACTATTTTCTACATTGTAGAATAATAGTGAAGACATCAAATCTATGAAATAACACATATGGAATCATGTAGTAACCAAAAAAGTGTTAAACAAATCAAAATATATTTTATATTTGAGATTCTTCAAATAGCCACCCTTTGCCTTGATGACAGCTTTGCACACTCTCTATATTTAAAAAAAATAATATTTTTTCCTTCATTATATTCCCCTAACCCTGCCACCCCTCCCCTAATTGGAGWAAACTAATGGACAACAACACTTAGGCTTCTACTTCCATATTATATATATTTTACAGACAAAGTATATTTTACAATAGTTATCTTTTGTTCGTTTTTAGTCCCATCCTTCAGCTCCACTCAACCCCTCCCATCTGTCTCTGAAGACCATCCAGATTTGATTTCTATTGGCCATATATTTTTCAACTGTGCTGTGATGTTTCACAAAAGTTCTGAATCTTTCAAGGAGTTTTAAAACACCCAGCAGTCTGATGAGTTAGCTCCAGGTAAATGTTGCAATTCTTCAGCCATTCCTGAACCTGCGACCAAAAACAAGCTACATATGGACTGTACCATAACAGACAATCTAATGATTCTGTCTCTTCGCAGCAAAATCTGCAGAGCTGGGATGGTTGTATTCCTCATATAAAACATTCTATTGGTTGCAAGAATTTTATCTAAAAATGGAAAATGGAAAAACTCAACGTTTTGAATCCAGCATTGTTTTGTGTATCACTGTGACGMGGAGTCGGTAGATCAAAAATCTCTTCCCAATTATTTTGCGGTCTCTATGGCACAGCTGTCAATGTTTTGGTCCTTAAATGAAACTGGTACACTTTTCTTTAACCAACGTTGGTCTTTAATGCAGTGCCAACAGATAACTTCCTCACTTTCTCCCCCTTACACTTGCCTCTTCCATTTTTGTGGTAATGCTGCAATTAGTTGGTTGTAATTTTGGGTAGAGCAGACATTTCCATATATTTATGTTAGCTGTGTACTATTTATGATATAATTTACAAAGATTATACTTTGTAAATTAGTATATTTGAGTTTAACCATAATATTTGTGGTATTATTTGTTCTGTCTTTTCTGGTGGATTAAACTGAAATTGRAACCAACTTTCTATGGCTTTTGTTTAAAAAATAGCAATATTTTGGAGATTATTTCATTTTCAAATAACCGAAAGTGAGAGGTTGTAGTCTGAATAAAGGGGAAAAGGACATTCTTGAACATGGTGTGAGACATTCTTACTAATCTGCTAGAGAACCAGTTCGGATTGAAGTATAACTGTTGTTTGACTGAAGCCTTTAGTGAGAGGTCTAATGCTTTAATATTTAAAAGTTCATATTTATTATATAAATAGGCCCATTTAATTCTGTCTGGCTTCCCCTTCCAAATAAAATGAAATATTTTTTGCTCATAGAATTTAAATAACAGGTCGCTAGGTGTAGGCAAGACCATAAGCAAATAGGTAAACTGGGATATGACTAAAGAGTTAACCAGGGTAAACCGGGATTTGACTAAAGAGTTAATCAGGGTAAACTGTGATATGACTAAAGAGTTAATCAGGGTAAACTGGGATTTGACTAAAGAGTTAATCAGGGTGATTTTTCCACAAATAGACAGGTCTTTTCCTTTCCATGGCAGCAACATCTTATCTATTTTTGCTAACTTTCTATTGAAATCTATTATTGTAGTGAGATCATTTCTTTCTTTCGGGATATGAATACCGAGTATGTCAACTTCACCGTCAGACCATTTTATTGGTAAACTACACGGTAATGTAAAAGTATATGTTTAGTATCTAATACTAACATAGTACATTTTATCAACAATATTGGTTTTAATCCAGAGAGGTTAGAAGATATCTAATCCTCTATGAGGCCGTGAGGAATCCAGATGTGGATTGAAAAAAAAACATGAATCGTCAGTGTTTCAATGACACTGTTTATAATAACCTGTCAGCTACTTGTTAGGTGACTGTTGTTCCAGCTCGTTAAGATAGTGACACGATAACATTCAGTCACATGTTCTCATACGTAGACAAGCTGGTGATGATTCCACCCACTTTCTGCACCTGGCTGAGGTAAAGATTGGTAAATAACGTGTCGTATACTTCCCCTCTCTCTCTCCCTGAAGCCGTCTACCTGGCCAGGAGAAACATCCGAAGAGGGGATACTGGAGCCCTATGAGCAGGTACTACGGGTGGGAAACAAAGACTGGGGGGGAAATGCACATCTTAAATAAATCCCACTTGTGGTATGTGTTTCTCACCTAACTATCTCTGGATAAGTGATATGTGGTTGTCTCACCTAACTATCTCTGGATAAGTGATATGTGGTTGTCTCAGCTAACTATCTCTGGATAAGTGATATGTGGTTGTCTCAGCTAACTATCTCTGGATAAGTGATATGTGGTTGTTCTCACCTAACTATCTCTGGATAAATGATATGTGGTTGTCTCACCTAACTATCTCTGGATAAGTGATATGTGTTGTCTCAGCAACTATCTCTGGATAAGTGATATGTGGTTGTCTCAGCTAACTATCTCTGGATAAGTGATATGTGGTTGTCTCAGCTAACTATCTCTGGATAAGTGATATGTGGTTGTCTCACCTAACTATCTCTGGATAAGAGCGTCTGCTAATGACTAACATGTTAATGTCAGATGCAGTAGCTGTCTCGCCCATAGGGCGAGTAGTGGTGGTTTAAGGGCTGGTGTTGGTTATTCTGTTGTCTGGGGGTTACAAAGCAGGATTGAGGAGCTATATATTTCTTTACACAATTTCTGTCATTTTATCTCCGGGGATTTGTCTGCTATCTATTTGACTTTGAGTTATTTTAGTCAAACATCTATTGTTTTCAACAGCAACACTACGACAGTCTCCACAAATGGATGAACCCCAAGTGGGATTTCATCGTGATGCAGGCCACAGAACAGTACAAGTATGTAAACCTTCTGTTGTCTGAAGACTGGATTACACCGCTGTTTATGTGTTGGTAGGGACCCACACACTGTGCAGGCTTTTGATCCAGCCCACCACTAACATGTCTGATTCACCTAATCAAGAGCTGTGTGATTATTCAGTCCACCACTAACAGGTCTGATTCACCTCATCAAGAGCTGTGTGATTATTCAGTCCACCACTAACATGTCTGATTCACCTCATCAAGAGCTGTGTGATTATTTGCATCAGGTGTGTTCGTGCTTGGATGAATAAAAGTCTGCACACCTTGTGGGTCCCCAAGACCAGGTGTAATTCAATAGACCTGTCTTTGTTTCCTGGATCTACCTCCTTTCCCCTGTCTGTTTCTCTATGTGTTCTGACTGTTTCTGTCTCCTGTCTCTCCTGTCTGTCTCTCTCCTGTCTGTCTCTCCCATGTCTGTCTGTCTCTCCTGTTTCTGTCTGTCTGTCTGTCTGTCTGTCTCTCCCATGTCTGTCTGTCTCTCCCATGTCTGTCTGTCTGTCTGTCTCTGTCTGTCTGTCTGTCTGTCTGTCTGTCTGTCTGTCTGTCTATCTGTCTGTCTGTCTGTCTGTCTGTCAGGGCTAATAAAGAGAGGAAGAAGCCAGACAGAGTGGTGTTGGACTGTCAGGAGAGAGCCTACTGGATAGTACACAGGCCACCAGTGAGTACAGACCCACCAACGTGTGTGTGTGTGTCCACAAGGACAGGATATTGTTGCTGTCAGCCTATGAGCTCCATAGCGTCTTGTCCTGCTGTCTCTCCATTCACTGTGACTCTGTTTGGTGATGGAATTGACTCCTCCGTAAAGTTCGATGTGGTAGTAAACAGCTCGGAGGCAAGACTTTTAGGTTATTTCATGTGGAACTCTTTATTACACACGGCTGTCAGTCAACCACTACATGAGAACTAACAGGGGTCGTCAGTTTAAAAACATTTTTTGGGGGAGAACATCGCCAAGGACTATGTGTGATGGAATAGAACACAGGGGAAAAGATGTCCTTGTGTGATGTAATAGAACACAGGGGAAAAGATGTCCTTGTGTGATGTAATAGAACACAGGGAAAAAGATGTCCTTGTGTGATGTAATAGAACACAGGGAAAAAGATGTCCTTGTGTGATGCAGGTGAATCAGGTGAAAGAAATTATGACACCTGCTCTGTCCATGACAGACTGACCAGGTGAATCCAGGTGAAAGATATGATCCTTATTGATTTCACTTGTTAAATCCACTTCAATCAGTCTAGATGAAGGGGAGGAGACAGGTTAAAGAAGGATTTTTAAGCCTTGAGACAATTGAGACATGGATAGTGTATGTGTTGCATTCAGAGAGTAAATGGCAAGACAACATATTTAAGTGCCTTTGAAGGGTATGGTAGTAGGTGCCAGGCGCACGGTTTGTGTCAAGAACTGCAACGCTGCGGTTTTTCATGCTCACAGTTTCTGTGTGTATCAGAATGGTCCACCACCCAAAGGACATCCAGACAACTGGACACCACTGTGGGATGTATTAAGAGTCAACATGGGCAGCATCCCTGTGGAACGCTTTCGACACTTGTAGAGTCAGCCGCCGAATTGAGCTGTTCTGAGGCAAAGGAGGGGGACAACTCAATATAAGGAAGGTCCTTGATGTTTTGTACACTCAGTGTATAAGTACAGGGTGCACTTGGGACCCACTCTGTTTTCCAAGGGAAATGTCTCAGACAGCACAGTATCACATGTTACCTCCTCTGCATTGGGGTCAATGAGACGGTCCAGCCATAGTCATGGCACTTGTGTCCGACGCTGTGAAACACAAGCACCTGTTTAGTCAGTCTGATGTGCTGTAGCTCAACATTTTACTCCAGAGTCTGGAGCAAGGCCTGGAGGACGGCCGTGGTAAGGAACTGGAGCACAGACCCTGGTAGGAACTGGAGCCAGACCCTGGGTAAGGAACTGGAGCACAGGCCTGGGTAAGGAACTGGAGCACAGGCCCTGGGTAGGAACTGGAGCACAGGCCCTGGTAAGGAACTGGAGCACAGACCCCTGGGTAGGAACCGGAGCACAGACCTGGTAAGGAACGTGGAGCACAGACCCCTGGTAAGAATGGGCACAGACCCCTGGGTAAGGACTGGAGCACAGACCCTGGGTAAGGAACTGGAGCACGACCCTGGGTAAGGAACTGGAGCACAGCCCCTGGGTAAGGAACTGGAGCACAGACCCCTGGGTAAGGAACATCAGCTGACATATGATCACGCTGCATTTGAATGGTCTCCAATGAGCATACTGATGTTTTCCAAACAGACTGGCACCAACATCTCAATCATTGTTCATTTGAATGAGAACATTATATTACTTCTATTTAATTGTTTTATTTACCCCTTAAGTTGACTGAGAAACATTCTCAATTACAGCAACGTCCTGGGAATAGTTCAGGGGAGAGGAGGGGGATGAATGAACCAATAGGAAGCTACTTGAACATGCTCCAACTCCTTTCTGCCTCTAATTAGTCTTTTTGGCAGTTTTTTCCTGGTAAACCTTTTAGTTGTTTCTCCTCAGCTGTTGTCACAGCCCTCCTAGTTCCCTGCTGCAGCGTGGAGGCCTACCTGAACTGAGTAACAGGTTTCATTCTCTAATGTTGTCAAGCCCCCTCCTAGTTTCCTGCTGCAGCGTGGAGGCCTACCTGAACTGAGTAACAGGTTGTATTTTCCTCATGTCTAAAACACTCATATCTTTTCCCTTGTTTCTATTA
>NW_019945710.1:0-3528 GCF_002910315.2 Salvelinus sp. IW2-2015 | reverse complement strand
CATTGATGAAGCGCTGCTCTGGTCCAGACAGACTGACCAGGGATATCCAGGTGAAAGAAACATTATGAACGCCTGCTCTGTCCAGGACAGACTGACCAGGTGAATCCAGGTGAAGAAAACTATGAACGCCTGCTCTGTCCAGGACAGACTGACCAGGGTGAATCCAGGTGAAAGAAACATTATGAACACCTGCTCTGTCCATGACAGACTGACCAGGTGAATCCAGGTTGAAAGATATGATCCCTTATTGAATTCACTTGTTAAATCACTTCAATCAGTCTAGATGAAGGGGAGGAGACAGGTTAAAGAAGGATTTTTAAGCCTTGAGACAATTGAGACATGTGATAAGTGTATGTGTTGCATTCAGAGAGTAAATGGGCAAGACAACATATTTAAGTGCCTTTGAGAGTGGTATGGTAGTAGTGCCAGGCGCACGGTTTGTGTCAAGAACTGCAACGCTGCGGGTTTTTCATGCTCAACAGTTCCTTCTGTGTATCAAGAATGGTCACCACCCAAAGGACATCCAGACAACTGGACACCACTGTGGGATGTATTAGAGTCAACATGGGCAGCATCCTGTGGAACGCTTTCGACACCTTGTAGAGTCACGCCGACGAATTGAGCTGTTCTGAGGCAAAGGAGGGGGACAACTCAATATAGGAAGGTGTCCTTGATGTTTTGTACACTCAGTGTATAATGTACAGGGTGCACTTGGGACCCACTCTGTTTTCCAAGGGAAATGTCTCAGACAGCACAGTACTCACCTGTTACCTCCTCTGCACATTGTGGCGTCAATGAGACGGTCCAGCCCATAGTCCATGGCACTGTCGTGCCGCACGCTCTGTTTCTTTCACCTGGATTCACCTGGTCAGTCTGTCCTGGACAGAGCAGGCGTTCATAATGTTTCTTTCACCTGGATTCACCTGGTCAGTCTGTCATGGACAGAGCAGGCGTTCATAATGTTTTGTCCACTCAGTGTACAATGTGTTGTCGTTTGGGAAGCATCCTTGTTATCTCAATAGGATTTATTTTGGACTTCCTGGTTTGAGGTTCAAATAAAAGAGTTTGACGTTCGAAGGGGGTGGAACTATGTTGAGAGGTGGTAGGAGGTGTTATAATGTGACCTCCAATAGGCAGATTCTGTGTGGAAACCAGAGGGAATCTGCCAGGACTGAATACGTGATAACGAGCAGTATTCATTCAGGTGTTTTTCTGGGTTTTTGTCACTGGTTGTTTGGACGTATCAGGATTGGGTGAAAGCAGTGCTTCATTTGCTTCGCCTCGAGTGCTTCGAACATGTTCCCATGCAGATCGGGGGGGGATTCTTTCCCTTGTCATATTTCAATTTGACATCTTTGTAATTTACCAGACGCTCTTATCCAGAGAGACTTACAGGAGCCATTAGGGTTAAGTGCCTTGTTCAAGGGCAGATTTTTCACCTAGTTGACTCGGGATTTGAACCAGCAACCTTTCTGTTACTGGTCCAACACTCTTAACCGATAGGCTACCTGCCACATATGTCATCACTCCACCAGTCTGAGATGAAGAGATGTGGGAGACTGAATAGAGAGAGAGAGAATGAAGATAATCAGAGAGAGAGAGAAAACCATCTGCTTCTCAGAGCTCTAAGAACATTACTGAGGATTAGCAGGGAGTCTACTAGAGTACATCTCTCTCTCTACTTCTCTTTTTCTTCTTCTCTGTCTTTCTCTACCTCTCTTTGTCTACCTCTCTCTCTCTTTGTCTACCTCTCTCTCTATCTCTCTCTCTACTTCTCTACTTCTCTACCTCTCTCTCTACCCCACTCTCTACCTCTCAATTTCAATTCAAGGTCTTTATTGGCATGGAAAACATATGTTAACATTGCCAAAGAAAGTGAAGTAGATGATAAACAAAAGTGAAATAAACAATAAAAATGAACAGTAAACATTACACTCACAAAAGTTCCCAAAGAATAAAGACATTACAAATGTCATATTATGTGCAAATTGTTAAAGTACAAAAGGTAAAATAAATAAACATAAATATGGGTTGTATTTACAATGGTGTTTGTTCTTCACTGGTCACCCTTTTCTTGTGGCAACAGGTCACAAATGTTGCTGCTGTGATGGCACACGCGGTGGAATTCCACCCAGTAGATCATGGGGAAGTTTATCAAAATCGGGTTTGTTTTCTAATATTTTGTGGATCTGTGTAACCTGAGGAATACATGTTCTCTAAATATGTCAGTTTGCTAGTGGTTACATTGGGCAGGAGGTTAGGAAGTGCAGCGTCCGTTTTCACCTCATTTTGTGGCCAGTGAACAATAGCCTGTGTACTTCCTGAGAGCCAGTCTGCTACGGCGGCCTTTCTCAATAGCTAAATCGTGCTCACGTGAGTCTGTATCATTAGTGCAAAGCTTTCACACGCAACAGGGCCTTTTTGGGTTGGAGGGTTTTGTATTTTCATTTCTCTGCTCTTGCTTCAGTGCAAAGCTTTCAACATCACCAACGGGCCTTTCTGGGTTGGTAGGGTTGTGTATTTCTCATCTCTGCTCGATTATGGACAGTTTTTTTGTCGCCTCTTCGCTTCAGATTCAGTTCCATCACATCCTGTCAACTGTTGTCGGAGAGGGTTTATACGATAACCAACACACACGAGTCAGAGTCACACACACACACACACACACAAATCCCTCTTCGTGCGAGAGGGTTTATACAACCACACACACAGAATCACCTTATCACCTGTTGTCGAGAAGGGTATTATACAAACCACACACTACATCTTAACCTGTTTCGAGAGGGGTTTAATCAAAACACACACACACACACACACCACACATACGACACACCACACACACACTGTTGTCGAGTAGGGTTTATACGGAAACCACACCCACACACACACTGTTGATCGCAGAGGGTTTATACGAAAAGCCACACCAAACACACACACACCTGTGACAAGTAAACGAACACCACACACACACACACACACAACTTACCTTTCACCTGTTTCGAGAGAGGTTTATACGAAACCACACACACACAGCACACACACCTACACTATCGAGGGTGACCACCACGACACACATCCTTCACTTGTTGTCGAGGGGTTTCATACAAACCACACACCCACCCAACGACACACGACACACACACACCACACACACACATCCTTCACCTGTTGTCGAGAGGTTTATTACGGAAACCAACAACACACACACACAAACACACACCTAGCGTAACCAACACACAACACACACACCACCTCCTTCACTGGTCTTCGGAGAGGGTTTATACGAAACCACACACACACCACACACACACATCAACACATACATCCTTCACCTGTTGTCGCAGAGTGTGTTTATACGAAACCACACACACACACACCACACTACACACACACACACACTGCTGTCAGCCTGTTTGTCGAGAGGATTTCATACGAAACACACACACACACACACACACACACACACCACACACACACACACACACACGACACACCTAGCCTGTCACTGTGGTGTAGGCCGCTGTTACT
>NW_019945709.1:31134-40646 GCF_002910315.2 Salvelinus sp. IW2-2015 | reverse complement strand
ATCCCACCATGGACCACTACTGACCAGAGTTAATATCCACCATGGACCACTACTGACCAGAGTTAATATCCACCATGGACCACTACTGACCAGAGTTAACATCCACCATGGACCACTACTGACCAGAGTTAACATCCACCATGGACCACTACTGACCAGAGTTTAATATCCACCATGGACCACTACTGACCAGAGTTAATATCCACCATGGACCACTACTGACCAGAGTTAATATCCACCATGGACCACTACCGACCATAGTTAACATCCACCATGGACCACTACTGACCAGAGTTAATATCCACCATGGACCACTACTGACCAGAGTTAATATCCACCATGGACCACTACTGACCAGAGTTAATATCCACCATGGACCACTACTGACCAGAGTTAATATCCACCATGGACCACTACTGACCAGAGTTAATATCCACCATGACCACTACTGACCAGAATTAATATCCACCATGGACCACTACTAACCAGAGTTAATATCCACCATGGACCACTACTGACCAGAGTTAATATCCACCATGGACCACTACTGACCGATTAATATTCACCATGGACCACTACTGTCCAGAGTTAATATCCACCATGGACCACTGTGTCTGTGTCTGTGTCTGTGCTCTGTGTGTGTGTGTGTGTGTGTGTGTGTGTGTGTGTGTGTGTGTGTGTGTGTGTGTGTGTTGTGTGTGTGTGTGTGTTTGTGTGTGTGTGTGTGTGTGTGTGTGTGTGTGTGTTGTGTGTGTGTGTGGGTGTGTGTGAAGACAGGATAGGGGGGACAGGGTGAGAGGTGATGTCGCTGCATGAAAGGTGTTGATACCTTGACATTCCACTCTGTAGATGTCCTAGTGAACTCTGAACTCTGAACTCTAGTTGTACTCAGTTTGTCTCTGGTGGGGAGACAGGGTAGCCTGGTCGCAGTTCTGTTTTCTACTCTCTTTCCAACTGTCGTCAAGACAGCACAACATATTGGGGATCAGGCTAGGTTTAAGGCACTCAGTGAATTTAAAGTTTCCTAATCAGCCAGGGTCAGGGATACTACAGGACGACTTGGATTTGACCTCTTAGTGACTCTGTGACTTCGGTTGAGTCTGTCTGTCTGTCTGTCTGTCTGTCTGTCTGTCTGTCTGTCTGTCTGTCTCTCTCTGTTTCTCTGTCTCGCTGTCTCTCTCTGTTTCTCTTTCTCTCTGTCTCTCTGTCTCTCTCTCTCTCTCTCTCCCTCCTCCGCCCGGCAACTTGCCAGGAGAGACGCTCCGCGGCTAGTGGAGTTCCGTTCCGCAGCCCATCTCTCCTCCTACTTTTGTCCTAATCAATCCAATTATAGGATTACATCCTGGATTATTGACTGCTTCTCTGGAGTCAATTTATTCAGATTAAATCCCCTATTACAAACTCCCTGCCAATGCAATTTACTGCCAGCCGGCCCAACCCAGAATCTGCTCAAGGTTTACTGTGGGTAAAGCCACCAATGCCTCTCCCAAATCTCTCACATGCGTTCCACAGCAGTAACACTCAGAGAGAGACAGAGAGTGAGAGAGAATGGAAATGATAAAACTTCAAGGTGTGACATTGAACTTCAATGTGATCAGATGCCATCTATCTACACAGATTAACAGATTAACAGATGAACAGATTAACAGTTCAGTAACAGTAAATAGCCCATCCAACTACCTCATCCCCATATTGTTATTTAATTTGTTTTATTTTTATTTATTTTTGCTCTTTTGCACCCCGGTATCTCTACTTGCACATCATCATCTGCACATCACTCCAGTGTTAATGCTACCTTTGTAATTATTATGCCACCATGGCCTATTTATTGCCTTACCTCCCTAATCTTACTACATTAACACACTGTATGTAGATGTTTCTATGTGTAACTAACTCTGTGTTGTTGTTTGTGTCGCACTGCTTTGCTTTATCTTGGCCAGGTCCAGTTGTAAATGAGAACTTGTTCTCAACTAGCCTACCTGGTTAAATAAAGGAGAAGTAAAAAAAATACAAATACAATAGACACATTCCAACCCTGTAATCAGTTGCCATATGTCTACACAGATTGACAGACACATTCCAAACCTGTAATCAGTGCCATCTGTCTACACAGATTGACCAGACACATCCTGTAATCAGATGCCATCTGTCTACACAGATTGACAGACACATCCTGTAATCAGATGCCATCTGTCTACACAGATTGACAGACACATCCTGTAATCAGATGCCATCTATCTACACAGATTGACAGACACATCCTGTAATCAGATGCCATCTATCTACACAGATTGACAGACACATCCTGTAATCAGTTGCCATCTATCTACACAGATTGACAGACACATTCCTGTAATCAGATGCCATCTGTCTACACAGATTGACAGACACATCCTGTAATCCTATGCCATCTATCTACACAGATTGACAGACACATCCTGTAATCAGATGCCATCTATCTACACAGATTGACAGACACATCCTGTAATCAGATGCCATCTATCTACACAGATTGACAGACACATCCTGTAATCCTATGCCATCTATCTACACAGATTGACAGACACATCCTGTAATCAGATGCCATCTATCTACACAGATTGACAGACACATCCTTTAATCAGATGCCATCTATCTACACAGATTGACAGACACATTCCAACCATGTAATCAATTGCCATCTGTCTACACAGATTGACAAACACATTCCAACCCTGTAATCAGATGCCATCTATCTACACAGACTGACAGACACATCCTGTAATCAGATGACATCTGTCTACACAGATTGACAGACACATCCTGTAATCAGATGACATCTGTCTACACAGATTGACAGACACATCCTGTAATCAGATGCCATCTGTCTACACAGATTGACAGACACATCCTGTAATCAGATGCCATCTGTCTACACAGATTGACAGACACATTCCAACCATGTAATAGATGCCACTGTCTACAAGATTGACAAACACATTCCAACCATGTAATCAGATGCCATCTGTCTACACAGATTGACAGACACATCCTGTAATCAGTTGCCATCTATCTACACAGATTGACAGACACATTCCAACCATGTAATCAATTGCCATCTATCTACACAGATTGACAGACACATCCTGTAATCAGATGACATCTGTCTACACAGACTGACAGACACATCCTGTAATCAGATGCCATCTGTCTACACAGATTGACAGACACATTCCAACCATGTAATCAGATGCCATCTATTCTACACAGATTGACAGACACATTCCAACCATGTAATCAGATGCCATCTGTTCTACACAGATTGACAGACACATTCCAACCATGTAATCAGATGCCATCTGTCTACACAGATTGACAGACACATCCTGTAATCAGTTGCCATCTATCTACACAGATTGACAGACACATTCCAACCATGTAATCAATTGCCATCTATCTACACAGATTGACAGACACATCCTGTAATCAGATGCCATCTGTCTACACAGATTGACAAACACATTCCAACCATGTAATCAGATGCCATCTGTCTACACAGACTGACAGACACATCCTGTAATCAGATGCCATCTGTCTACACAGATTGACAGACACATTCCAACCATGTAATCAGATGCCATCTGTCTACACAGACTGACAGACACATCCTGTAATCAGATGCCATCTGTCTACACAGATTGACAGACACATTCCAACCATGTAATCAGTGCCATCTGTCTACACAGATTGACAGACACATTCCAACCATGTAATCAGATGCCATCTGTCTACACAGATTGACAGACACATCCTGTAATCAGATGCCATCTATCTACACAGATCCATCATCTAATCCATCTAATCAGTACCAGAAACTGATTAGAATAACGTACCAGAACCTGGTTGGAAAAACGTACCAGAACCTGGTTGGAATAATGTACCAGAACCTGGTTTGGAATAATGTACCAGAACCTGGTTGGAATAACGTACCAGAACCTGGTTGGAATAACGTACCAGAAACCTGTGGAATACGTACCAGACTGGTTGGAATAACGTACCAGAACCTGGTTGGAATAACGTACCAGAACCTGGTTGGAATAACGTACCAGAACCTGTTGGAATAATGTACCAGAACCTGGTTGGAATACGTACCAGAAACTGGTTGGAATAACGTACCAGAAACTGGTTGGAATAACGTACCAGAAACTGGTTGGAATAACGTACCAGAACCTGGTTGGAAACGTACCAGAAACTGGTTGGAATAATGTACCAGAACCTGGTTGGAATAACGTACCAGAACCTGGTTGGAATAACGTACCAGAAACCTGGTTGGAATAATGTACCAGAACCTGGTTGGATAAAACGTACCAGAAACTGGTTGGAATAACGTACCAGAAACTGGTTGGAATAACGTACCAGAAACTGGTTGGAATAACGTACCAAACCTGGTTGGAATAACGTACCAGAAACTGGTTGGAATAACGTACCAAAACTGGTTGGAATAACGTACCAGAACCTGTTTGGAATAACGTACCAGAACCTGGTTGAATAACGTACCAGAAACTGGTTGGAAATAACGTACCAGAAACTGGTTGGAATAACGTACCAGAAACTGGTTGGAATAACGTACCAGAACCTGGTTGGAATAACGTACCAGAACCTGGTTGGAATAAGTACCAGAAACTGGTTGGAATAACGTACCAGAAACTGGTTTGGAATAACGTACCAGAACCTGGTTGGAATAACGTACCAGAACCTGGTTGGAAAATGTACCAGAAACCTGGTTGGAATAACGTACCAGAAACTGGTGTGGAATAACGTACCAGAAACTGGTTGGAATAACGTACCAGAAACTGGTTGGAATAACGTACCAGAACCTGGTTGGAATAACGTACCAGAAACTGGTTGGAATAATGTACCAGAACCTGGTTGGAATAACGTACCAGAACCTGGTTGGAATAACGTACCAGAACCTGGTTGGAATAATGTACCAGACCTGGTTGGAATAACGTACCAGAACTGGTTGGAATAACGTACCAGAAAACTGGTTGGAATAACGTACCAGAAACTGGTTGGAATAACGTACCAGAACCTGGTTGGAATAACGTACCAGAACTGGTTGGAATAACGTACCAGAAACTGGTTGGAATAACGTACCAGAACCTGGTTTGGGAATAACGTACCAGAACTGGTTGGATAACGTACCAGAAAACTGGTTGGAATAACGTACCAGAAACTGGTTGGAATAACGTACCAAACTGGTTGGAATAACTACAGAACCTGGTTGGAATAACGTACCAGAACCTGGTTGGAATAACGTACCAGAAACTGGTTGGAATAACGTACCAGAAACTGGTTGGAATAATGTACCAGAACCTGGTTGGAATAACGCACCAAAAACTGGTTGGAATAACGTACCAGAAACTGGTTGGAATAACGTACCAGAAACTGGTTGGAATAACGTACCAGAACCTGGTTGAATAACGCACCAGAAACTGGTTGGAATAACGTACCAGAACCTGGTTGGAATAACATACCAGAACCTGGTTGAATAACGCACCAGAACCTGGTTGGAATAACGTACCAGAAACTGGCTGGAATAATGTACCAGAAACTGGCTGGAATAATGTACCAGAACCTGGTTGGAATAACGCACCAGAAACTGGTTGGAAATAACGTACCAGAAAACTGGCTGGAATAATGTACCAGAAACTGGCTGGAATAATGTACCAGAACCTGGTTGGAATAACGTACCAGAAACTGGTTGGAATAATGTACCAGAAAACCTGGTTGGAATAAACGCACCAGAAACTGGTTGGATAACGCACCAGAAACTGGTTGGAATAACGCACCAGACCAGAACCTGGTTGGAATAACGCACCAGAACCTGGTTGGAATAAGTCCATTATAACATGATCTCTGTTTGCCTGCTAGGATATTCCAGTTTTCCAGAACCAATATTACGACTGCTGAATGAACGGAAGAGGATACTAAAGAGCATAGCCTCTCTCTGTACCAACCCACTCCCCTCCCTCCCCTAAACCAGGCTGTTGTAACTAAATGTCAAATTTTCTGAGCCCCCTGCAGTCTTTCAGCTGTGATGTATCGGGGTCCCGGTGGAGGGCTGTCAGAGCCAGCTGACAGCATTAAGCCCCAAGACAAATGGGACTGATTTAAAGCACACATGAGGTGTTACACTGTCAAACTTCAGGAAGACACCGCCAGCCTCCCAGACTAAGGAAGTTAAATGTTTCATAGTGCTATAATGCTAACGCTTTTCCAAGTGGGAAAAATTCTAAAGTTACTCAGAAAGGAACATATTTTTATTACATTTTACAACATATATATACAGTCCCTGTGAAAATTGTTCAAACACCTTCCCTTTTTCCACAATTTTTTTACGTTACAGCCTTATTCTAAAAACGTTTTTTTTTAAATCCTCAGAAATCTACACACATTACCCCATAATGACAAAGTGAAAACAGAGTTTTACAAATTTTTGCAAATGTATAAAAAAACTAAAAAAAAAGAAATACCTTATTTACATAAATATTCAGACCCTTTGCTATGAGACTTGAAATTGAGCTCTGGTGCATCCTGTTTCCATTTATCATCCTTGAGATGCTTCTACAAGTTGATTGGAGTCCACCTGTGGTAAATTAAATTGATTGGACATGAGTTGGAAAGGCACACACTTGTCTACATAAGGTCCCACAGTTGACAGTGCATTTCAGAGAAAAAACCAAGCCATGAGGTCCAAGGAATTGTCCTTAGAGCTCCGAGACAGGATTGTGTTGAGGCACAGATCTGGGGGAAGGGTACCAAAACATTTCTGCAGCATTGAAGGTCCCCAAGAACACAGTGGCCTCTACCATTCTTAAATGGATCAAGTTTGGAACCACCAAGACTCTTCCTAGAGCTGGCCGCCTGGCCAACTGAGCAATCAGGGGAAAACGGCCTTGGTCAGGGAGGTGACCAAGAACCAGATGGTCACTCTGACAGAGCTCTAGAGGTCCTCTGTGGAGATGGGAGAACCTTCCAGAAGGACAACCATCTCTGCAGCACTCCACTAATCAGGCCTTTATGGTAGAGTGGCCAGATTGAAACCAATCTTCAGTAAAAGGCACATGAAAGCCTGCTTGGAGTTTGCCAAAAGGCACCTAAAGACTCTCAGACAATGAGAAACAAGATTCTCTGGTCTGATGAAACCAAGATTGAACTATTTGGCCTGAATGCCAAGCGTCACGTCTGGAGGAAACCTGGCACCATCCCTATGGTGAAGCATAGTGGTGGCAGCATCATGCTGTGGGGATATTTTTCAGAAGCAGGGACTGGGAGACTAGTCAGGATTGAGGGTAAGATGAACGGAGCAAAGTACAGGGAGATCCTTGATGAAAACCTGCTCCAGAGTGCTCAGGACCTCAGACTGTGCCAAAGGTTCACAGGACAGCAACCCTAAGCCCTCAGCCAAAACAACGCAGGAGTCTCTGAATGTCCTTGAGTGGCCCAGCCAGAGCCCGGACTTGAACCCGATCGAACATCTCTGGAGAGACCTGAAAATAGCTGTGCAGCGACACTCCCCATCCAACCTGACAGAGCTTGAGAGGATCTGCAGAGAAGAATGGGAGAAACTCTCCAAGTGCAGGTGTGCCAAGCTTGTAGCGTCATACCCAATACATCTCGAGGCTGTAATCACTGCCAAAGGTGCTTCAACAAAATACTGAGTAAAGGGTATTTTTATTTTAATAAATTAGCAAAAATGTCTAATAAACCGTTTTTGCTTTGTCATTATGGGGTATTGTGTGTAGATAGAGTAGGGGGGAAAAAACAATTTAATCAATTTTAGAATAAGGCTGTAACATCACAAAATGTTGAAAAAGTCAGTGCTGGATTCCTATGCGAGGCAGGCAGGCGGGTTCTGAAAGACAACATATGATTTTGTTCCATGATTCAGCCTTTGCCTGAGTGAAGCCTACTCTGATCTAAGCAGTGCTGAATTCCTATGCGAGGCAGGCAGGCGGGTTCTGAAAGACAACATATGGTTTTGGGTTTAGAAGAGAGAAGCAAAAGCAGAAGCCCGTCAAGCTAAGTTAGCCTTTCAGTCGTCTACTCCAACTCCAACCCCGGCCTGCCGGTGGAGTCAGGTGAAGAGCTAGTCTAGTGGAGAACACTTCATAATACATGGAGGGGAGAAACCCTGACAGACAGAACACAGCTACTGGAATAGAAAGGTCACCGTCTCCACAGCAGAGAGAGAGAGGGAGGGAGGAGGAGGGAGGGAGGGAGGGAGGGAGAGAGGGAGGAGGGAGGGAGGGAGGGAGGGGAGGAGGGAGGAGAGAGGGAGGGAGGGAGGGAGGGAGGGAGGGAGGGAGGAGGGAGGGAGGGAGGGAAAGGAAGGAGGGAGGGACTTATTAGATTACCTAAAACCCAAAGTGAAAATTAAGGGAAAGGGGAATTTAGGCAAAACACCATGGATAAAGTTTTAATCCAATACTAATATTGGCCAGTCTCCTCTGTTAACTAAAAAGCTGAGAGAATAATTTGGACGAAGTATAGCCTACGTCCTCCCTCAACAGCCTCTTCTGGTATATTATAGCATACGTCCTCCCCTCAACAGCCTCCTCTGGTATATTTTACCCTACGTCCTCCCCTCAACAGCCTCCTCTGGTAATTTATAGCATACGTCCTCCCCTCAACAACCTCTCTTGTATATTATAGCCTACGTCCTCCCTCAGCAGCTCCTCTGGTATATTATAGCCTACGTCTCCCCTCAAAAGCCTCCTCTGGTATATTATACCCAACATCCTCCACCCAACAGCCTCCTCTGGTATATTATAGCCTACGTCCTCCCTCAACAGCCTCCTCTGGTATATTATACCCTACGTCTCCCCTCAACAACCTCCTCTGGTATATTATAGCCTACGTCCTCCCCTCAACAGCCTCCTCTGGTATATTATAGCCTACGTCCTCCCCTCAACAGCCTCCTCTGGTATATTATAGCCTACATCCTCCCTCAACAGCCTCCTCTGGTATATTATAGCCTACGTCTCCCCTCAACAGCCTCCTCTGGTATATTATACCCTACGTCCCCCCTCAACAGCCTCATCTGGTATATTATAGCCTACGTCCTCCCCTCAACAGCCTCCTCTGGTATATTATAGCCTACGTCCTCCCCTCAACAGCCTCCTCTGGTATATTATACCCTACATCCTCCCCTCAACAGCCTCCTCTGGATATTATAGCCTACGTCCTCCCCTCAACAGCCTCCTCTGGTATATTATACCCTACGTCCTCCCTCAACAGCCTCCTCTGCTATATTATAGCCTACGTCCTCCCCTCAACAGCCTCCTCTGGTATATTATAGCCTACATCCTCCCCTCAACAGCCTCCTCTGATATATTACATAAAATAATGAAACTGCTATTGATTTCTTTTGAAGTACATTTTGTTTTGTTTCTAATGTTATCTTCATAAACAGAGCCAAGTTGCTATTTTTGCGATAGCATTTATGAAATGTATTTATTTGACTGTTA
>NW_019945709.1:24523-30373 GCF_002910315.2 Salvelinus sp. IW2-2015 | reverse complement strand
ATCGAGGCATCAAAGCAACACTCAGAGACTGGTGGTAGAGAGAAAAGAGGCTCTGGTCTAAGTAGTGCACTATATAGGGAATAGGCTCTGGTCTAAAGTAGTGCACTATATAGGGAATAGGGCTCTGGTCTAAAGTAGTCACTATATAGGAATAGGGCTCTGGTCTAAAGTAGTGCACTATATAGGGAATAGGGCCTGGTCTAAAGTAGTGCACTATATAGGGAATAGGGCTTGGTCTAAAGTAGTGCACTATATAGGGAATAGGGCTGTCTAAAGTAGTGCACTATATAGGGAATAGGGCTCTGGTCTAAAGTAGTGCACTATATAGGGAATAGGGCTCGTCTAAAGTAGTCACTAATAGGAATAGGGCTCTGTCTAAAGTAGTGCACTATATAGGGATAGGCTCTGGTCTAAAGTAGTGCACTATATAGGAATAGGGCCCTGGCTAAAGTAGCGCACTATATAGGAAATGGCTCTGTGCTAAAGTAGTCACTATATTGAATAGGCTCTGGTCAAAGTAGTGCACTATATAGGGAATAGGCTCTGCTCTAATGTAGTACACTATATAGGGAATAGGGCCCTGTCTAAATAGTGCACTATATAGGAATAGGGCTCTGCTCTAATGTAGTACACTATATTGAATAGGGCCCGGTCTAATGTAGTGCACTTACAGGGAATAGGGTGCTTTTTTGGTATGCGACCACAAGTGTATCCAGGGAGTTCTCGTTACTAGTCCTCCTATATATAAGTATCCCCTAGTAGTATAGTAATCCTCCTGGTAGTATAATTGATCCTCCTAGTATCTATAATAGTAGTATCCTCCAGTAGTATAGTAGTATCCTCCAGTAGTATATCCATAGTATAGTAATACCCTCTGTAGTAGTATAGATGTTATCCCTAGTAGTATAGTAGTATCCTAGTAAGTATAGTATCCCCCTAGTAGTATAGTCTTTATCCTCCAGTAGTATAGTCTTATCCTCCTATAGTATAGTAGTATCCTCCTATAGTATAGTAGTACCTCCTAGTATAGAGTATCCTCCTAGTAGTATAGTAGTATCCTCCTAGTAGTATAGTAGTATCCTAGTAGTATAGTAGTATCCCCTAGTAGTAAGTAGTAGTATCACCCTAGTAGTATAGTAGTATCCTATATATAGTAGTATCCCCCTAGTATTATAGTCTTATCCTCCTAGTTTAGTATTAGTAGTATCCTCCTAGTAGATAGTAGTATCCCTAGTAGTATCCTCCCAGTAGTATAGTAGCTATTAGTATAGAGTATCCCCTAGTAGTATAGTAGTATCCCCCTAATATATATCTTATCCTCCTAGTAGTATAGTAGTATCCCCTAGTAGTATAGTCTTCCTCTAGTAGTATAGTAGTATCATCCTAGTAGTATAGTAGTATCCCCCTAGTAGTATAGGAGTGTCCTCCTAGTAATATAGTAGATCCCCTAGTATAGTAGTATCCCCCTAGTAGTATACTAGTATCTCCTAGTATAGTAGTATCCTCCTAGTAGTATAGTAGTCTCCTCCTAGTAGTATATAGATTCCTCCTAGTAGTATAGTAGTATCTTCCGTAGTGTTTATATGTCCCCAACAGAGAGATGACACACACCCACACCAGCGTGTTCTGGTGAATAACTTCCATGATGAAGTGCGGGCGGACGGGGCCCGGTGCTGGTGCCAAGACTGGCGCTGGTGGAGAGGGTGACCTTGACAGAGCTGCAGACCGTGACACAGCACCGGACCACCACTGTGTGTGTGTGTGTGGTGTGTGTGTGTGTGTGTGGTGTGTGTGTGTGTGTGTGTGTGTGTGGTGTGTGTGTGTGTGTGTGGTGTGTTTGTGTGTGGTGGGTGTGTGTGTGTGGGTGTGTGTGTGGTCTGCCAGCTCAGTAGTGTCACCGCAACACAGACAGACAGGGACTAATAGACTGACTCCCATAGTCTCCACTGAGCTCCACAACACAGACAGACAGATAACTAATCGACTGACTCCATAGTCCCACTGAGCTCCACAAACACAGACAGACAGATAACTAATAGACTGTCTCCATAGACTCCACTGAGCTCCACAACACAGACAGACAGATAACTAACAGACTGTCTCCATAGTCTCCACTGAGCTCACAAACACTGATAGACAGATAACCTTTTGTCAATAGGGGGAGCTGTTAGCATTATTTTTTTTTACATTTCCAAATTAAACTGCCTCGTACTCAATTCTTGATCGGACAATATGCATATTTATGTATTGGATAGAAACAGTCTATAGTTCTATAGGAGTTGAAATTTTGTCTCTGAGTGGTACAGAACAATTTCTACAGCACTTTCATGACAGGTTCAGATTTCAGAAATTTTACCTCTGATCTGGGTCTGTTTATAAGGCCACAGTGAATGCTATGAAGAAACCGACACTGCCTACGTCTTCCTCTGGGTGTCTGTACGTCATCACGTTTTCAATGAAATCGATGGGACTCACAGCCATTATAAATGACCAAAATGTACAGAGACCGCCCTTTCTCAACGTGCGCCTCAAGCGTGAAGGCCATCGGACCTGTCTCGTTCCAAGTCGTTTTCTAACCAGCAATATTCTCCGGTCATGTTTTCACGTCTTATAGTTGTTAACAAACATCAATAAGTGTGAATTTGAACCTTTTATATCAATTTATATCCGTTTAGTGCGATTCTGAGAATTTATTTGTCGTGCACTCTGAAATTGGACACGCTTTAGGGTGTCGGTCTGTGATGGACATTTCGAAGGACAGAGGACATCTATCGACCAAAAGACGCTTTATAACAAGAAAGATACATTGCCCAAGAATATGATGGAAGATCAGCTCAAAGTAAGCAATATTTAATATGAACCGTTGTTCTGTCGAAATATTTTAAACGCAAATATCGCCATTTTGTTTGGTATAGCTTCACTTGGCCAACCCTGTATTGAAAGTAAGGATAATTTTAAAAATGTAAATCAGCGTTGCATTAAGAACAATTTGTCTTCGATTCCTGTACACCCTGTATTTTTAGTCAAATATGATTAGCTTTAATTAAACTAGATCACTCTGATAGATGACGTCAGACATATTGAGGCTTGATTTCCTATATTTTCATTGTGTAACACACGGTTTTGTATGGCTAATATACACCTTTCGAACAAACTATATGTATGTTGTAAAATGATGTTACAGGAGTCATCGGAAGAATTCTGAGAAGGTTAGTGAAAAAATTAATATCTTTTGGCGGTGGTATTCTATAGCGTCTTTGGCTGGAATCTGATGCTCTGGTACGCTGGAACATGTAGGATGCTAACTTATCGATTTATTGTGTTTCGCTGAAAAAACGCTTAGAAAATCTGAAATATGGCTGAAATCACAAGAACTGGGTCTTCCATTGCTATGCTTTGTCTATTTTATGAAATGTTTTATGATGAGTAAATTGGTCATACACGTTGCTCGCTCTAATCTAGTTCTGGATTGTGATGGTCGGTGCAATTGTAAACTGTGATTTACCTGAAATATGCAGCTTTTTCTAACAAAAACTATCCTAATACCATGAATATGTTATCAGACTGTCATCTGATGGTTTTTTTTATAGGTTATTTGCTATCAATATCTTAGTTTGAAGCCGAATTTATGCACCTGAAGGAGTAAGAAACTGATGGATTAGAATAGTGTATTTTTGCTAACGTGTTTAGCTAATAGATTTACATATATTTGTCTTCCGCTAAAAACATTTTAAAAATCTAAATGGTGGCTTTATTCACAAGATCTGTATCTTTCATCTGGTGTCTTGGACTTGTGATTTAAATGAATTAGATGCTACTATCTTACTCCGAAGCTATGCTATCTATGCGAATCATGTGTGGGTGGTGCCGGGTGGGGGGTGGCTCCCGATCCGGGTTTCTGAGGCAGTAAAAGATAACTAATAGACTCTCCATAGTTCTCCACTGAGCTCCCGCAACACGACAGACGAATAACTATGACTACCTGTAGTCTCCACTAGCTCCGCAACACTGACAGACGATAAGCTAATAGACTTGTCTCCAATAGTTCCACTGAGCTCCGCAACACTTGACAGACAGATAAAACTATAGACTGAACTCTGTAAGTCTCCACCTGAGCTCCGTCAACACTGACAGACAAAAACTAATAAGACTGTCTTCCATAGTTCTCCACTGAGCTCCGCCAACACTGACAGACAGATAACTAATAGACTGACTCTGTAGTCTCCACTGAGCTCCACAACACAGACAGACAGATAACTAATAGACTGTCTCCACTGAGCTCCACAACACAGACAGACAGATAACTAACAGACTGTCTCCATAGTCTCCACTGAGCTCAGAGCTACAGTCTTACGGTAGTGTTGGACAATCCAGCAATGTCTGGGTGTACTGTGTAATAAAACATTTACTATGTTGAATTAATGTTGTATGAGGTTCACTAAGAAACAAGATACTAAATCAATCATTACTGAATGTAGTGGGTCAATATTAAAATTTCATGAGCAACGGATAGAGGCATATTTCCCTTTTTTAGGGTGACATACACTTTCTGTTTTGATCTGACACACTTGGCTCYGACATGTCTATGAGTCATCACAGACAGATGAATACACCTCTTCAATATGAGCCGTTTTGGAGAGACTGATATGACAAACCACAGACAAACACTCTAACGGGCAAATAAATAAATCCATTTGGTTGATTTAGGGATATAATCTGATTTACATGGCAAAATGTTTTAGTCATTTTTTGTTGTGTGCTCTAATGAATATGACCCAGGCTCCTGTGACCAGGCATTTACCCTCTCCTAGTACCTCTCTCCTCTCCTCCCTCTTCTCCTCTCCTAGTACCTCTCTCCTCTCCTAGTACCTCTCTCCTCTCCTCCCTGCTTCCTCCCGCTTCTCCTCCCAATCCTCTCTCCTCTCCTCTCCTCTCCACTCCTCTTCTCCAATCACCTCTTCTCCTACCAATCCTCTCTCCTCTCCTCTCCACTCCTCTTCTCCTCCCAAACCTCTCTCCTCTCCTCTCCTCTCCTCTCCTATCCACTCCTCCTCTCCTCTCACCTCTTCTCTCCCTCCATCTCTGTCATCCTCTCTTGGATGCTCTGGCCTGGCCACCTCGTCACCCCCGTCCCTTCAGACAGGATCCAGTAGACCTGGCAGTCAGAGGTGTCACGTCCATAGGAACACAGGGACACATGCCCGTCAGATTTGTCCTGTTTCATACTATCTTGGCTAGTAGTTTCTCTGTAATACTACTAGCCACCTAGCAATTGTATGAAGTTGGCTTTAGCCCAGATAAGTTCCCAATCTCCCAACCTCAAGACTCGCTACTAAAATGCAATTTCAGGCTATCAATCAAATTAGAGTAGCTAGCTTGTCTGTCTTAGCTGGCAAGACTGCTGTCAAGGTTTGGACTTTAAAGGAAGCAATGACAAAATAAAACTCWMATTCCTTTCAATCTTTKACCCAGATTTGACAGAGACACAAACCCTCCTCTAACCCGGACGACGACGACGGCCCAATTGCGCGCCGCCTCATGGGTCTCCCAGTCTTGGCCGGCTGCGACACAGCCTGGGATCGAACCTGGTCTGTAGTGATGCCTCTGAACRCTGTGCTGCAGTGCCTTAGACCACTGCGCCACTCGGGATGTCCCCACAACGAGTTAGGAACTCGCAAAACAGCAGACATCCTCTACAGCGCCGTCAGAGTGAGACTTTGTTAAGCTTGTCATCTATGAGGAAGTTACTTTGGTGAAAGTGCTTCCTTGTCATCTATGAGGAAGTTACTTTGGTGAAAAGTGCTTCCTTGTCATCTATGAGGAAGTTACTTTGGTGAAAAGTGCTTCCTT